>NC_133622.1:166450345-166755345 GCF_048593235.1 Sminthopsis crassicaudata | reverse complement strand
AAAACACTCTTAAATTTTAGGGATATAAAGGAGAAAACAACAACAAGAAGCCTGTCTCCTCAAGGAACTTACATTTTGCTAATATAATACAATATCCCTTAATTGTTGAATATTGATACAATTAAGGCACTGAGTCCTAGGAATAAAAAAGTCCCTGCTCAATACATTTCTTTATTTGTAATATGGAGGGTTGGACTGGATATCTTTTTTGGAACTGTCCAATTGGGACATAAGCAGAGCCTTGAAGGACAAGTCGAAATTAAATCATAAAAGAATATGGGGAAGGGCATATTAGGCAAATAGAATATCATGAACAAGAATAAAGATACACCTAAGACAGTCTTGGGAAGAAACAAGTAGAGACATTTTTGATGGAGAAGATCTGGCAGTGAGTTACAGAAGAGATGGTTGGGGAGATAGTCTAGGGAAGATTATGAAATGTCTTGCATGCTTGTGTCTGAGTAAGAATTTGAATTCAAGTTTTCTTAGCTCAATATCTAGCATTCTCTTCTATATGCCACCAGCTGTCCAAGAAGATAGGAAATAAAGGGACCTCAGTCAACATATATTAATTCACTGTGAACTCCATATTGCTTTATTCAATCATCCAATCATTGAGTATTTCTTGCTTTTGAGCTCAGATCCAATGAATAATTAGTCTTTTCCCCTTCCTCTTTAAAAAATAATAATAGCTTTTTATTTTTCAAAATACATTCAGAGATAGTTCTCATCATCCACTCCTGAAAAACCTTGTGTTCCAAATTTTTCTCCCTCCCTGCCTTCTCCCCTGGACAGCAATCCAATATAAGTTCTTCTAAACATATTTCCACATTTATAATGCTACGCAAGAAAAATCACATCAAAAAGGAAAAAAAGGAAAAAAATAACAACCAACAAAATAAAGATGAAAAAACTTTGTGGGGATCCTCATTCAATGTCCATAGTCCTCTCTCTGGATGAGAATGGCCCTTTCCATCACAAGTCTATTGGAATTGCCGTGAATCACCTCATTGTGGAAAGACCCAGGGCCATCACAGTTGATCATTGTATAATCTTGTTGCTGTGTACAAGGTTCTCATGGTTCTATCCACTTCACCCAGCCACAATTCTTGTAAGTCTTTCCAGCCTTTTTGAAATCAGCCTGCTTATCCCCTGAACAATAATATTCCATTACTGAATAGTTAGTCTTACCCTTTCCAGTCATGAATTTCTCCAGAAACTCCTCCCAAGTACCAGGCTCTGGGTGCATCTTTGCCATCTTATGAAAATAATAGTAAGAGACAGCGACATCCTTAGCATTCCGTGCTACATAGATCATCTGTGGGAAGAAAAGAGAGATTTGTGGAGTTTAATTAGTATTCTTTTAAAAGAAGATAATTAAGTGACTTTAGTAACAGATGTTGCCCCTTCCTACTTTCAGACCTAGGCCTCCATCTCTGTCCTCTGACATAGGACCTCCATAGCTCTGTATTAGTACAGAATGAAGAGGAGAGGGCACCATTTTTAGATCTCCAAACTACAGATCTCTGTAGTCAATTTGAATTGGCTTAAGAGAAGTGATTGAAATTTTCAGCATGAGAATTTACATTTCAAATATTGGCAAAAGCCTACCAATTAGGACTTGGTTTATTGTTTTGTTGTTTTTCTATAATTAAGAGAATATTGGAGAAAATATTAATAATGTAGATTAATTAAACTGAAAAGTGTGTCCAACCAACATTTTTTTTCCCCTCGTGTGGGGTTGTTCAGTTGTTTAAATCACATCTAACTCTCTGTGACTCCATTTGGGGTTTTCATGGAAAGATATTGGAATGATCTGCTGTTTCCTTCTCCAGTTCATTTTATAGATCAGGAAACTGAGGCAGAGGGTTAGGTGACTTGACCAGAGTTACACAGCTAGTAAATGTCTAAGGCTGGATTTGAACTCAGGTCTGACTCCAGATTCAGAGTTATATCCACAGAATCACCTAGCTGTCCTCTAGAACTCAGTTATTAAACATTCACCATTACACTACTGCATATGTAATTTTCTAACAAAGAAAAAATTATGTCATCAGAACTATAAATACCCCATTATGAAAAAGTCCTAGCTAACCAAACTGCAATTAAATTATAATCTTCATTTAAAATCTTTTTTTCTGCATTCCATCTTTAGGAGAAACAAGCCAACCACAAGAAAATAAATTTAACACCTGAGATTCTATTTATAAGTAAAAAAAAAAACCACACAATTTTATAGAGAAGGCTTATGCTTTGGGAGAGAAGTGGATGAATTGACTGAAGTCCTTTCTCTATAATTTTGTGATTCTATGACAATGCATATCTTCTGTTACAAAAGAGCTATTATTCTGTGCAGTATGGTGACTTACTTTGTATTTTGAATTTGAAATATTTACTTTTATTGTTACATGTCATTCTCTTAGCTCTCCCTCCAGAAAACAAAAGCAGGGAGTGGTTTTGTATGCCTGGCACAGTGTTCTATCACATAGTAAGTATTCCATCCCAACTTGTTGAATTTAAAAATGTCAACATTGGATTTTTAAAAGCAAAGCATGACTCAGCAGCTTACTCTTGAAAGTTTGCAAAGCTCTTTATATAAAGTAAAGATTTGATTCTTTCAACCCAGCAAGGTAGATGTTAATATAATTCCCATTTTATAGATTAAAAACTAAATCAGACAGAGTTTAACGGACTTAGAGCTAGCATTTGAGGGAGCATGGAACTCAAATCTCTCTGATTCTAGACCTAGCACTCTATCCTTTAGGAACCTAGATCTAAATACAGTATATTTTTAATTTTTTAATGATTACAATGTTTTGATGTTATTATTTTGATATAATAGGGGTTGCCAGGTCTTTTTTTTTCATACGCTCTGGCAAGAAGACAACACTATGAGAACATTCGGGATAGAGTTGAAAAGAAAAAGAACTGCTTTCACTCTCTACTTTTTGTTTTCCTGAAATAAAACATGCCCTGGAACTCTCTCTGAAACTTCCTGTTTGAAGCAGAGAGTAAGGAGGTAGATCTGTAACCTTTTTTTCTCCCTTTAAATAAAAACTGTTGATTAGATAGCTCTTCCTGTGCTGAACACCAGTAAGGGTGTTCCATTGCCTTGTCAAAGAGTTGGTCCTTCAGAAGTGTCTCTAGAGATAGCCCAAGGGAGGTTATCCTATTCTACCAAAAGAATGACATTAAAGGCATTGCAGTCATCAAAGAAACAAATGTTGGCTATTCTATGATTTTTTTTTACATTTTAAAAAATTAATTTTATAATTATAACTTTTTTTTGACAGTACATACATATGCATGGATATTTTTTTTTTACAACATTATCCCTTGCACTCACTTCTATTCTGAATTTTCCCTCCTTCCCTCCACCCCCACCCCTAGATGGCAGGCAGTCCCATACATGTTAAATGTGTTATAGTATATCCTAGATACAATATGTGTGTACAGAACATAATTTCTTGTTGCACAGGAAGAAATAGATTCAGAAGGTAAAAATAACCAGGGAAGAAAAACAAAAATGCAAACAGTTTACACTCATTTCTCAGTGTTCTTTCTCTGGGTATAGATGATTTTGTCCATCAATTGGAACTGAATTAGATCTTCTCTTTGTTGAAGATATCCACTTCCATTAGAATACATCCTCATACGGTATCATTGTTGAAGTGTATAATGATCTCCTGGTTCTGCTCATTTCACTCAGCATCAGTTCATTTAAGTCTCTCCAATTTTCTCTGTATTCATCCCTGCTGGTCATTTCTTACAGAACAATAATATTCCATAGCATTCATATACCGTAATTTACCCAACCATTCTGCAATTAATGGGCATCCATTCATTTTCTAGTTTCTAGCCACTACAAAAAGGGCTGCCACAAACATTTTGGCACATACAGGTCCCTTTCCCATCTTTAGTATTTCTTTGGAATATAAACCCAGTAGTAGCACTGCTGGATCAAAGAGTATGCACAGCTTGATAACTTTTTGGGCATAATTCCAGATTGCTCTACAAAATGGTTGGATTCTTTCACAACTCCATCAACAATGTATCAGTGTCCCAGTTTTTCACAGCCCCTCCAACATTCATCATTATTTGTTCCTGTCATCTTAGCCAATCTGACAGGTGTGTAATGATATCTCAGAGTTGTCTTAATTTGCATTTCTCTGATCAGTAGTGATTTGGAACACTCTTTCATATGAATCGAAATAGTTTCCATTTCATCATCTGAGAATTGTCTGTTCATATCCTTTGACCATTTATCAATTGGAGAATGGCTTGATTTCTTATAAATTAGAGTCAGTTCTTTATATATTTTGGAAATGAGGCTTTGATCAGAACCTTTAACAGTAAAAATATTTTCCCAGTTTGTTACTTCCCTTCTAATCTCATTTGCATTAGTTTTGTTGTACAAAAGCTTTTTAATTTGATGTAATCAAAATTTTCTATTTTGTGATCAATAATGATCTCTAGTTCTCCTTTGGTCACAAATTCCTTCCTCCTCCACAAGTCTGAAGGTAAACTGTCCTATGTTCCTCTAATTCATTTATGATCTCATTCTTTATGCCTAAATCATGGACACATTTTGATCTTATCTTGGTATGTGGTGTTAAGTGTGGATCCATGCCTAATTTTTGCCATACTAATTTCCAGTTTTCCCAGTAGTTTTTGTCAAATAATGAATTCTTATCCCAAAAGTTGGGATCTTTGGGTTTGCCAGGCACTAGATTGCTACAGTTGTTCACTATTTTGTCCTGTGAACCTAACCTATTCCATTGATCATCTAGTCTATTCCTTAGCTGCTTTATAATATAGTTTTAGATCAGGTACAGCTAGGCCACCTTCATTTGACCTTTTTTCATTATTTCCCTCAAAATTCTCGACCTTTTGTTCTTCCATATGAATTTTGTTGTTATTTTTTCTAGGTCATTAAAATAGTTTCTTGGGAGTCTGATTGGTAATAGTACTAAATAAATAGATTAGTTTCGGGAGTATTGCCATCTTTATTATATTCCCTCGGCCTGTCTAAGAGCACTTAATGTCTTTCCAATTATTTAAATCTGACTTTATTTTTGTGGCAAGTGTTTTGTAATTCCAGACTTTCCTTTGGTAGATAAATTCCCAAATATTTTATACTATCAACAATTATTTTGAATGGAATTTCTCTTTGTATCTCTTGCTGTTGGATTTTGTTGGTGATGTATAAAAATGCTGAGGATTTATATGGATTTATTTTGTATCCTGCAACTTTGCTAAAGTTGTGGATTATTTCTAATAGCTTTTTATTAGAATCTCTGGGGTTCTCTAAGTATACCATCATATCATCTGCAAAGAGTGATAGTTTGGTTTCCTCATTACCTACTCTAATTCCTTTAATCTCTTTCTTGACTCTTATTGCCAAGGCTAACATTTCTAATACAATATTGAATATTAATGGTGATAATGGGCAACCTTGTTTAACTCCTGATCTTACTGGAAAAGGTTCCAGTTTATCCCCATTACATATGATCCTTACTGACGGTTTTAAATATATGCTCCTGATTATTTTAAGGAATAGTCCATTTATTCCTATACTCTCCAGTGTTTTTAGTAGGAATGGATGTTGGATTTTATCAAATACTTTTTCTGCATTTATTGAGATGGTTCTCGTTAATTTGATTATTAATATGGTCAATTATAATAATAGTTTTCCTAATATTAAATCAGCTCTGCATTACTGGTATAAATCCTACTTGATCATAGTGTATTATCCTGGGGATGATTTTCTGTAGTCTTTTTGCTAATATCTTATTTAAGATTTTAGCATCAATTTTCATTAAGGAGATTGGTCTCTAGTTTTCTTTCTCAATTTTCAATCTACCTGGTTTAGGTATCAATACCATGTCTGTGTCATAAAAGGAATTTGGTAGGACTCCTTCATTCCCTATTTTTTCAAATAGTTTATATAACATTGGGGCTAATTGTTCTTTAAATGTTTGGTAGAATTCACATGTAAATCCATCTGGCCCTGAGGATTTTTTCTTGGGGAGTTGATTAATAGCTTGTTCTATTTCTTTTTCTGAAATGGGACTATTTAAGCTATTTACTTCTTCCTCTGTTGATCAGGGAAGCCTATATTTTTGGAGGTAGTCATCCATTTCACTTAGGTAATCAAATTTATTGGCATAAAGTTGGGCAAAGTAACTCCTTATTATTGCTCTAATTTCCTCTTCATTGTTGGAAAGTTCCCCCTTTTCATTTTTAAAGCTAACAATTTGATTTTCCTCTTTCCTTTTCTGATCAGATTTATCAAAGATTTATCTATTTTATTGTTTTTTTCATAGAACCAATTCTTAGCTTTATTTCTTAATTCAATAGTTTTTTTTAACTTTCAATATTATTAATTTCTCCTTTTAATTTTAGAATTTCAAGTTTAATATTTGATTGTGCATTTTTAATTTGATCTTTTTCTAGCTATTTAAGTTGCAAGCCCAATTCATTGATCTTCTCTCTATTTGTTTCAAGTAAGCCTCTAAAGATATAAAATTTCCCCTTATTACCGCTTTAGTTGCATCCCACAGATTTTGGTATGATGTCTCATCATTGTCATTATCTTGAGCGAAATTATTAATTGTGTCTATAATTTGCTGTTTCACGCAATCATTCTTTAAAATAAGATTAGTTTCCAATTACTTTTTGGTTTATTTACCCCTAACTTTTTGTTGAATGCAGTTTTTATTGCATCATGATCTGAAAAGAAAGAATTTACTATTTCTGCCTTTCTACATTTAATTTGGAGATCTTTATGTCCTAATATATGGTCAATTTTTGTATAGGTTCCATGAACTGCTGAGAAGAAAGTATACTCCGTTTTATCACCATTCAGTTTTTTCCAAAGATATATCATGCCTAATTTTTCTAATATTCTATTTACCTCTTTAATTTTTTAAAAATTTGTTTTGTGGTTTGATTTATCCAATTCTAAAAGTTCAAGGTTGAGATCTCCCACTATTATAGTTTTGCTGTCTATTTCTTCTTGCAACTTTCTTAACTTTTCCTTTAGGAAGTTAGATGCTATACCACTTGTTGCATATGTTTTTAGTATTGATATTGCTTCATTGTCTGTGCTACCCTTTAGCAGAATATAGTTTCCTTCTTTATTTCTTTTAATTAGATCAATTTTTGCTTTTGCTTGATCTGAGATAAGGATGGCTACACCTGCTTTTTTGACTTCACCTGAAGCATAATAGATTCTGCTCCAGCCTTTTACCTTTACTCTGTATATATATCTCCTTGCTTTAAATGTGTTTTGTTTACAGGAAACAACATATTGTAGGGTTCTGACTTTTAATCTAGTCTGCTATCCACCTCCGCTTAATGGAAGAGCTCATCCCATTCATATTTACAGTTAAAATTACTAATTATGTATTTCCTGCCATCATAATATCCCCAGATTATGCTTTTTTTCCTTGCCCCCTGAACCCCTTCCCCAGTATTAAACTTATGAGCCCCACTTGTGTCATGCAGCCCTCCCTCTTTAGTATCCCTCCCTTCTTCCTTTAAATCCCTTCCCATTTTTTGTACCCTTCCCTTTTTTTTCTCTTTTCCTTTTCCCTTTTTCTCTCCCATTTTTTAATGAGGTGAGAGAGAATTCTCTGTAAAACAAATATTTCAATTATTTTCTCTTTGAGCCAACTCTGATGAGAGTAAAATTTATACAGTGCTCCTCCCCCTCTCTAACTTCCCTCAAATATGATAGGTTTTCTTTGCCTCTTCACATGATGTAGTTTCCCTCTTTTTAACTCCCCTTTTCCCTTTTTCTGATACTATCCCCTTTCCATTTCTATTTCCCTTTTTTATGTTATATCAGTAAAATCAAATTATACATGTGGACTTTATGTATACCCACAACAGAAATACAGTTCTCAAGAGTTCCTTTTACATTTTTCTGTTTCTCTTGGTTGGAGATCAAATTTTTTGTTTAGATCTGGTTTTTTCCTTAGAAACAAATGAAATTCATCTGTTTCATTAAATGTCCATCTTCTTCCATGGAAGAAAGTGCTCAGCTTAGTTGGTTAGTTTATTCTTGGTTGCATTCCAAGTTCTTTTGCCTTTCAGAATATTAGATTCCAGGCCCTTCGATCATTTTGTGTGCTCAGCCAGATCTTGAGTGACCCTTATTGTGGCACCTCGATATTTAAATTGTTTTTTTCCTGGTTGCTTGTAATATTTTCCCTTAGTCTGATAGTTCTGAAGTTTGGCCACAGTATTCTATGAGTTTTATTTTAGGGTCTTTTTCAGAAGGTGTTTGATGAATTCTTTCAATGCCTATTTTCCCTTCTGGTTCTGTTACCTCTGGGCAGTTCTCTTTAATGATTTCTTGTAAAATGGAATTTAAGCCCTTTTTTTCATCATACTTTTCTGGAAGTCCAATAATCCTCAGATTATCTCTCCTAGATGTATTTTTCAGGTCTGTTGTTTTTCCAAGTAGATATGTAATATTTCTTTCTATTTTTTCATATTTTTGGTTTTGCTTGATTGATTCTTGATGTCTCAGGGAATCATTCGTTTCTATTTGTTCAGTTCTGATTTTTAATGAGTTATTTTCTTCATTACCTTTTTTTGTATATGCCCAATTGAGCTTTTAAATGAGTTGTTTTGCTCTATGGAATTTTTTTCCATTTAACTAATTTTTTTTTTAGTGAGTTATTTTCTTTTTCTAATTCACAAATTCTACTTTCCTGGGGATTCTTTACATTTTCCATTTCACAAATTCTGTTTCCCTGCACTTCCTGGGAGTTTTTTACTTTTTTAAATTCACCTTTCAGGAAGTTGTTTACCTTTTCCAGTTCACATTTCAGGAAGTTGTTACTCTCTTGCATAGCTTCTCTTTCCTTTCTCCATTTTTCTTCTAGCTCTCTTTTAAGATTTTTAATAGTCTCTTCTGGGAGAGCCTTTTGTGTTGAGGACCAACAATTGTCTGGAGAGTGTCTGCTATTAGTCTCCTCAGGGTTGAAAACCTGCTCTCTTTCTGTATAGAATCTATCAATCATCCTTTTAATTTTTTACTCATTTTTTAAAGCCTGTAGGGTATGCTTTCAAGGGCCAGGAGGTTACCAGCTTCCTCTGCAGAGCAGGGATAGGTCTATGGATGGCCTATCAACCAGCTACAAGAAATGGCCAGGTATGGAAGTGCTCTGGGAAATAGTTCCCCAACAGAAGTGACTAAGGTCTGAATAGCCCATCTGCTGGGGATGCCCTGCTAAGAACCCCTGCGGTGTGGATTAACAATTGCCCTGAGGCAAGAGTCTGAGCAGTGAAAGTGTCACTACCCCAATCCAAAGCTGGCTGTAAGGCTGTGGGTATTAGCATCTGACCAGCTGAATAGTCCTGCACTGACCGGAAGTATCTCTGCCCTGGAAGCACAGTCCAGTTGAGGAAGTTCTGTTGCCCCAGGCTGAGCCCACCACTGTGCAGATTAGAGGCTGCCCTGGACTGCACCACACTGCTGTGTAGATTTGCAGCTGCCCTGGCCATGCTTCAGCATGCAGCTGCACAGTTGTGCTGATCTATGCTGAGTCACTTCCAGTTTTGGGGGGGGTACAGTGCTAGTGTTTTTAGAGTACCCTTTACTCCTGGCTCTAATCTCTGTGCTGGTCCCCAGGTTTACAATCAAGGCAAAGCAGGGTCATTTCCACTGCTTTTCTAGCCACAGAGGCTATCCCAGTTCCTGGTCTGCTCAGGACGCCAGACTTTCCTATCTTCCTGCCTGCTGCTGGTCTTTTCCAGCCCCTCAGACAAACCTGCTCTGGTAGTCTTCCAGATTAGCTTCAGCTGGTAAGTTGTTGCACCTTTAATCTTCATGAATTTTGCCAGTCAAGCACTATTTTTGAGGTTAAATTAAAAGATTGGTAGTGAGGGCATGAGAGGAGCTTAAAGAGTGTGTGCCTTCTCCACCATCTTGGCTCCACCCCCTATTCTATGATGTTTTAAAGCCATTTATTAATCTATTTAATACGTGTTTATTAAATTTTTATTATGTACCAGACATTTTGCTAGATGTATAAAGAAAGTAACAAAATAACCCCTACTTTTGAGAAAGTTACATTCTTTTGAGTGAGAAATGGCATACAAAGAAAATTAAATAAAAAAAGCATACAATTAATGCAAGGTAATTTTTATAGAGAAAAGGACTGGAATTCTGGAGGACCTGGAATATTAGCTAAGCCTTTAAGCAAACTAGGGATGTTGGGAAAGAAGTGAGGAGGGAGCTTATTACAAGCACAGAAGACAGTTTGATAACCCCAGAAAGATACAAACTAGATAAAGAATAACCCATAAAGAAACAGAAGGCCACAGAAGCATATATTTAAAACTGGAAAGGACCTTCCAATTCCCACATTTGAAAAATGAGGAAACTGAGGGAGAGTGAGATGAATGAACTCAGCAAGGGGCATAGGGGGAGTTCAGCACCAGGGACAGCAAAATGCATAGTTTTGCTGGAATTCAGTGAATGAAGAAACATTATTTGTATTTGTACTATGGGCTGGAGATAGGTTTTGAAGGATTTCAGAGATGAAGTAGAGGAATTTTTATTCATCCTAGAGTTCAGTGGTAGTCCTATAAGCTTTTTTCTTAAATTAAGGAGTGATCTGCTTGGATCTGTGCTTTACAAATATCAATCTTTCAGGTGTGTGTGGAATGATGGGTAAGAGTGCCCAATAGCAAGTGACTTTCCAGTTAGGCATATCTACTACTGAATAGGTTCCATTCAATTCCTTCATATATTTTAAAAGTATCTACTATGTGTCAAGCATGGTGCCAGGCATTAGGATTTTAAAATGGTAAGGAAATAGGGAAGAAGACTTTATTCTCCAGAGATATTTAAGGGAGAAATTACCTTTATAAGAGCATCTTGACTCTATGTGGCAGTTATTTTATGTCACATACTCATGTAGAAGCTAAGTGCTCTTGTGAAATGATCCCTAGGAAGAGAAGCAGCTCGGTGGCCCATTAGATGGAGCACTAGAGCTGGGGCCAGGAAGGTCTGAGCTCAAATCCAGACCCACACATTTCTACCTGTTTGACCTTATGGAAGTCTGCATCAATTTCCTTACTAGAAAAATGTAAATAATAATAGGATCTACCTTCCAGGATAATTGTGAGGACAAAATGAAATACTCTTTGTAAACTGCTTTGCAAAGCAAAAAGTGCTATATAAAATGATAGCTATTTAAAAAATTCTGTATCTTTGATTCTGTGAATCTCTGATTACATGGATGCCATCCCTGTAGACAAGATCTTATCTAATTGTCTCCTCCCTGGGAAGCAAATACCTCTTTCATTTGTGGGAGATGAAAGGCCTGATTACAAGAGGCCAGCTTATCAGTCTCCTCTTTCCTTTCCAATTGATTACCTTACAGTCATTCTTCCACAGAGAGGAAGGAAGGAGTTCCACTGGCAGATGGGTTTTCACTAGGCGTGGGGACTTCAATTCTTCTAACTGCTTTACACCTGTAAGTTGTGGAAAGAAATGACAAGATTGGCAATGATTACTTATGTCTCTTCTGGTCCAACTTATCATTAGCATGTTCTTCCCTTGTTAAAGTTCATCATGTAATTAATAAATCACAGAATTTTAATTTTATGGTGTGGAAAATGTTTCCCCTCATCTTCTTATTTTTAAAAAAATCTAAGTTTAATTCTGGAAAATCATGATTTGGTGAATCATTTTTCTCTAAGTCTCTTGAATTAGTTCATAGTTTAGAATTGGAATCAACATGGAGGTTATTTGGTTTTTAAAAGATGGAGGTAAAATCTTCTTGTTTTACAGATGAAACTGAGACTTTAACTAAATTGCACAGGTTCATCCAGAAATGCCAGTCGTCTAACACTAAAAACTTGATCCTGTGCTCCATTTCCTTCGTTATAATGCACTAACTCTATAGATCTACTGGACAAGACTGTACTCTAGTTCACAAAGTTTTCATAGGATGTGGGATGTTTCATTTAGCTAAGTTTAAACTGATGTACTGGGACCAAACATGCCTGGGAGGGTAATAGTCCTGTTCAAATATCTTTATTTTTGATGGTGATTTGGTGATAATGTGGCTGATAAAAGTCTCAGTGCTTTAGGAACAAAGAGAAGAGCAAAGAAATTAAATAAACATTATGATATCAGGAGACACAACATTTTAATTAAACAGGGAGCCAGACTTGAAGTCGGGAACAGCCAGATTGCTTCAAGTCCTACTTAATAAAGACATACACACACACACACACACACACACACATGATATATGACTATGGGCAAATCATTTAAGTGTTTCATGATCCACGTGTATGCCAAAGTCAGTTTATATTGAGAGCTAATCTTTTTTTTTGGGGGGGGGAGGAAGGAAAGAAATTGGGTTAAGTGACTTGCCTAAGGTCCTAAAATTAATAAGTGTCTGAGGCCAGATTTGAACTCCTGCTGTGTCCAGGCTTGGTGCTCTATCTATTATATCACCAAGCTACTTAGAGCTGGTCTTCTACAGGAGAGATAGGAAGGAAACAAGTACCTGTTATGTAGGTTCTATGCCAAATACTTTACCGACACTATCTAATTTGATCCTCCCAATAACCCTCTACGGTAGATGCTGCTATTATTATCCCCATTTTATAGTTAAGGAAACTGAGGCAGACAGAATTAAATGACTTGCCCAGGGTCTGAGACCAGATTTGAATTCATGAAAATAAGTCTTCCTGACTCTAGGCCCAGCACTCTATGCACTATGCCACTTAGCTGCCATATATCCAGACTTACTTATTAATTATGATTAGTCTTATACTCAGCTTTTACAGTCTTTTTTTCAGCCACTTTTCTAAATATTTTCCTTAGGAGCTTATAGATGTTTCAGCAATAAATATTTCATTAATTAAACATGCTGCCATTTGGTGGTTAGAGAAAGCCATGACCAATTCCATTTTGCAAATGGAGAAATTACGGGGAAATTGATTGCTCATGAAGTGAATGAATATTTGCTCACATTTCTATAACACCTTAGTCAGACCGCAAACTGATCATCCAAACATGTGTCACCATGCTTATCCTGTTAGGGCTGTGGAAACAGGCCTACTGTTCTTATTCATTTCATAGCTTATACTGTTCAGAGCTTGTCTCATTGACTTCAGTGTCAAAATAGGCTTTGAACTGCCAATGCCAAGTCCAGTGCTCAGTACACTATGGCAGCTGCTTTTCAAATGGAATGGAGGGAAATATAATTTAGACAGAGTACAAATGGCCATAGAATGGTTTCAAGATATGCAAAGAGCTTGTTATATACTATGTCATTTACAATTCAATCTGAGACAGATGACATTATCTCCATTTTAGAGATGAAAAAACTGAGGCTGAGAGATGTTAAGATGTGCTCAGCACCGAAGTCCTCAGAACTCTCTGAGGTAGACTTACTCAGCCTTCCCATGCTAAGCCCAGTGCTTACCTTTCTGTTATTTAACTAGGAAACTAGCTATGGGACAAGTTTTGATAGCATCAGGAAATGTCAGGAAGAGTGGGGCCAAGCTTCAGAGAAGAGGGAGCCTTAAGCAGTGGTGGTTTAGCAGGGCTAACCAAGAGCAGGGGAAGAATGTTGTTATCTGAGAGATCTGTTGAGAAACAAAGACTTGGCCTGAGTTCTTGTTTTTCCTGGGGATAGCGCTTCCTTCTATTAAAAAAAAATGCATAATCAAGATTTTCCTTGAGCATCTGAACAAAGGTTTAAAAATCTTTAGATCTGTATTTAGGGAATGATGCATTTCTTGGCCAGTTACTGCCCTATGAATGCTCCCTTAACCACCAAGATGTTGAAGAATGAAGGGAAAGAATCTGTTGTTATTATCTGCTGATTAAATTATTATACTTTGTTATTTTCTCAGATTACATTTGAATAGCTTCCTATACTTTTTTTTAGCTTTGCAGACTTTTTTTCACCATATTTTTTCATAATGTCTGCTGTAGATATGATAAGAAGAGTATGAAAATGATTGATTTATTCTAATATAATACATTAAGTAGAAATACCATTTACATATCCAGGCATTATCAATTCCATGAAAGGGACCCGATTGAATATAGCATCTCGTTTGCATTTCTCTACATCTCCATTGTTATAGATCAGATCCACGATTTCACTGACCCAAGTGGTACCTGAAAAAGCAAATTATAGAAATTAAATTCATTAAGTTAAGAAAAAGACTTTATTTTAGTTTTATGGAAGTATGATTATTAAAGAAAAAAACAAAACATTTTCACCCAAGGAGACTGCAGGTAGCTAAATGGCTGTGTGAACAGAATACTGGTACTTGAGTCAGTAGGATTGAGTTCAAATACTATGTAATATTCTTATCTGCTGTGTGATTCTGGGCAAGTCACTTAACCCTTGTTTGCTTCAGATTTCCTAATTTGTAAAATAATGACTATAGCACAAACTAGCAGGGTTGTTGTGAAGATCAAATGAGATAAAACTGTAAAATGTTTAGCCAATGCTTGACATGTAGTAAATGCTATATAAATGTTAGATATTCTTTTTATGAAGGCAATTTCTTGATAAAAATATGTTAAAATTAAAAGTGGGTAGAAAGGAGGCTTAGCAATGCTCTTTTGAGTAAATATCACTGAGATCCAGATCTAGCTGGTCTTGAATTTGTCAAGTTGGTCTTATAAAAAACAGAAAAATCAATTAGGGTCATTCAAAATCAAATGAAGTATCCAGTACTGGAGAATACAAGTTATTAATACTGCAGATACAAAACTCTTCTGATTTGTTGACTAAATACAAGCCAATTAATAATGCATTTGAACTCATTAAGATGAAGCCTTTGCTTGTAATATATTTGTGTATGTTATTGATGTTTTGATGATGGAAAAGCAGAAAAATGACATAGATTTTATTGGTCTTCAGTCAAGAAGGAGTTGGGCTCTTCCACTTAACTCAGTTAAGGGCTAGAACACTTAAAGGAAGGGTTCTTAATTAGAGATCCACAGATGCCTTTTTTGTGAATAAATTTCAGGGGGGTTCATGATTTTGAAGAGGGGAAAAAGACACCTTTATTTTCACTAACCTTGAGTTGAAAACTATCATTTCCCTTAGTTATTAAAAAATTATTCTGCAAAAAGTCCATAAGCTGCATAAGACTGCCAAAAGAGTCTATGTCACCCTCCCAAAATGTTGAGACACTCAATTTTTTAAATGGAGTGATGCACCCAATTTTGGTAGAGCCATTTGACCATGTGTGGAAAAATGAATTTTAATGGTAGCATACAAGAAATAGCAATAGGGACTGAAATCTCAGGGAGAAAACTCCTTCAAGCATTGCTGATTGTCAACTTCTCTGTAATTTACCTTCTTAAATCAATCAGTCAATCAAAATTTATTGAGAGACTAAATGGTGGAGATAAAAAAGCAAAAGATAATTCCTGCTCTTGGGAAGCTTATAATCTAATGTAGGAGACAACCAGCAAACAAATCTGTATAAGCTATGTGCAGGATAAATAAATAGTTAAGAAAGGGATGATGCTAGAATTAAGAGGGCTTGAGAAAATCTTTCTGTAGAAAATCGTATTTAGTTTAAAAGAAAGTCAGAAAAAAGAATCCAGGCAGGTTGGCAGGTAGAGAAGAGGAGGTAGAACATTCCAGGCATGAATGAGAGCCAATGATAATTCCATAGCTGAGAGATGGAACATCTTTTTGATGGGACCAGCAGGAAGCCAGGGAGCCTTGATTGAAGAGTACATGTGGAGGAGTAAGTTGTGAGAGGACTGGACGGGTAGTAGGCATTTAAGTCAAATTAATGCCAAACAGAGCACTGAGAAGTAGGAGGGAATCATGGGAGTAGAAAATAATTGAATCTTAAAGAGTTGTCTAGATCAGTGGAGTCAGATTCACATAGAAACAGTGTCCCTACACTATAAAAAAAATACCTTCATGGGCTGCATATTGATTAATAACAAAATACATGTATACATACATACATACATATATATATATATATACATCCATACACACATACATACATATTTATATATTTAGATGAACAAATCAATACATGAAAATCCAATAGGAACTCCATTTTAATCTGGTTTCAACCCTACTCTGAATCAGATCTGTCTAATGACTGTATGTTTGACATGTCTAATGAAGGGTATTGAGAGTTGTGGTGATTGGCTTAGTATCACATTGTCCTTATGTAACACAAATGGCTGGTAATTGTGTTAATGAAATGACAACTCACCCGATTTGGGGTAGGTAGAGATGAGAAGGTCGTCTGGTCTGGCCTCAAATCCTTCTACCTGGGACCATGCTTCTGCGATGGTCCAGAAGAGAGGGACTCCATGAACCTCCACTAATTCCTGTCTGAACATTTCTTTCTTCTCCATTTTTAAAAAGCTGGTTTTAAAACAAACAAGTGGAAAACACCCATAAACATTGGTAAAGCTTATAAAATCTTCATTTTGACACTATCACTTGATATATATTTGATGTAAATTTTTGATATACAGATTTGATACATATACATATATATTTATATTATGTTTTTTGTCAAGTAAAACAATAAACTACATATGATAGCTCCCTATTGTAATATAGCTTATCTAGTCACAGTTAAGTCACAAATAGTAAAAAAAATCTTGATTTAACATCGATTATTGAGGAGTCAAATAATTTTGACTTCTAACTTGAGCATTGCAGAAATAATACACAGAATTAGGCATTTGGAGGAACTCCCAGAGTTCAAAATTGACAAACCTCTAAAGATTTTCAGATTTGCCTTTTTTCTTTGTATCCTCAGTGATTACCACAGAGACTGGCACACAAATGTTTGTTGATTGATTAATAGCATGATTCAGAGCAATTATAAAGTCAGACAACTTTTGTACCATATTCTCTTTTATGTACATAAAAACTGAGATATGTTTGTTAGAATTTTCATGGATGCAAAATTGAGTGATTTAAATACTCAATTTTGCATCCATGAAAATTACATAATATTGGATTGTGTGGTTCAAATAGATTTTGTCAGCATGAGGCCCTAGAAATGAAAATCCCTTTTTATTACATTAATTACAGGGTTAGAAATCTAAGTTCAAAGTTCTTCTCAAGAAAAACAAGTGGGAGCAAAAACAAGGATATGAAAAAGTCATTAGTCAGCTGATGTTACCTTCAATGGTACAAGTTTTAGCTTTGGCTAAAATAGTAATAAGCTATTTTACACATATTTATTTAGTCACCTGGGTCCTAATTAGTGTGAATAATGAATCCTATGTAGTAGTAACATTATCTCTATTCCTTCTGCATATTTCCATTGAAGTGGAACAAATAATCATATTTTAAATAATTATAATTTCAAATAATATGAATTTGAATACAAATAGTATAAATTTGAATACAGTACAATGTAGAAAGTATTGGCTTTGGAGCCGGAGGACCTGGGATTAAACATTGTGTTTGACACATATTAGATATGTGACAATGGACAATTCACTTAAACCTCTTTTTGCCTCATTTTCCTCATCTGTAAAAGGAGAGAACTAAAGAAACAGTCTTTAAGTTTTTTCTATGGTCTGTAATTTGTGGTACAGACTGAGGATATGACATCATTTCTTCTAAAGCTGAAACCCGCTAGAACTTAATTGAAATCAGCAATATGGCTATTTAAAATAAATGTAATTCAAAGGGAGCAGAAATTAAATTGATAGCACAGTGGTTAAAGTACCAGGTTTAGAGTTAGGAAGTTACTGTTGTTGTTCAACCATTTTTTAGTTGTGTCTGACTCTTTGTGACCCCACTGAAGTATGTTTTTCCTCCAGAAATACTGGATTGATTTACCATATTCTTTCCCATCTCATATTACAAATTGAAGAACTAGGCAAGGAGGTTAAGACCTGTATTCAAATCTGGCTGCAAATATTTAATAGCTGTGTCCTGGGCAAGTCACTTAATTCTGTTTGCTTCAGTTTTTTCATCTGTGAAATGAATTGGAGAAGAAAATGGCAGATCATTCTAGCTATTGTTCATCTGTCTTTTGTTCTTGAAGAGGGCAATGACATCAGGAAGGTAATGTTGTGATATGTAAGTGAATTGAATTGAAATGAAGGAATGCTGTGCAAAATCATCGGCTTGACTTTTCTTTCTAGAGCCATGTGAGACCAGTGGCAAGATATATTTCAGGCAACTGGACATTGTACCAGAAACTGCTCCAGTTATCTTTTCCAAGAAAACCTCATTTGGGGTCATGAAGAACTGGATATGACTGAACGTGGAATCACCAGCAAAGGAATGTCCTGTTGCAATTATGCATATTGTATGTCTTAGATTATCTCTCAAAGAAATTGATTTTTTTTCTAAACGAAAACTGAAGAAATCAGAAAAGAGAGTATGAAGAAACTCATGATTTAGAATTTGTATAGACAGAATGAGATTTTATAGTCTTCTATAATTCTTTTTTTTTTCTACTGCATGCAGCAGAAACCCATTTCTCAACCTTAAACTTTATTCCTTTCTCCCAGTAATCTTCCTTAGATTAGAGGAAACACTGCTACTAGTTATCGCTTCCTTCCCCAGATCTTCAATGGCACTCTCCAAGCCACTTACTCTCTGGATCTCTCTCATAAATCATCCATATGGTGACTCTACTACTCTTCAAGTACTCTATACATTCTTAGTCCAGAGTTAGGGAGCTCTCCATCCAACTTCTCAAGCTGGCCTCCAAAATGCCTTATCTCAGCAATTGCAGTCCTGGCTCCACTTCCTTAGTCTTTTTAATGATCCAGAGGTTAGGGATCCCTGTGTTCCCTGGTAAATACCTTAAGGGAACAACAACCTCCACTTTGTCTCACTTATCATATTTTCTCTATAATCCTTGGCCTTTTCAGCTTGGATTTGTGGAAAACACTGGTTAACTTTTGCTAAAAGAAACAAGAAAGCTATTGAATGCTTTCTTAAATGCTTCCTGGTCAAACATTTTATCTAATGTTCTACCTTGTGTTTTTCTATAAACTGATCTCTGAATGCTGAATATGATTTGAGTACAAAACCAGTTATTTTGGGTCAGTTCTCAGCTGGGACAAAATGATATGCTTATGGAGAACTTAGCCATAGCAGGGAAAGAACATTCAATGAGAATTTATATTGAGGACATCATGAGTTGGTTCAGCTGAGTGAAGTACCCCTTTGTCCGAGTTGTTTGTTATGGTTTACCAACCAAGCCTTGGAGCCATGATGAAACCCTTATAGATGATTTTTAAAAACAATTATATTTATTTATTTAATATTTTTCCTCCAGTTAAAATTTTTATAATTATTTGCATGTGCCTTTTTTTAAACTTTTAATTTCTAGATTCTTTCTCTTATCCCTACTTCCAGTCCCCATTAAGAAATAACATGTGAAGTTATGCAAAATATTTCCATAAGTCATGTAATGAAAGAAAATACAGATCTCCCCCATCCTAATTAAAAAAACTTCAAGAATAATAAAGCTAAAAGAGAGATACAGAGAGAGACAGAGAGACATGGATCATTGTATTGCTGAGCATAGCAAAATCAAAGAACATTGCTCTTACTTTGTATACAATAAATTTCACTTTGCTTAAGTTAATGGAAGACTTTTCAAATTTTTTTTCTTTTCTGAGAGCATCCTACTCATAATTTCCCAGAGAACAATAATATTCTATGACAATCCCATATACAACTTATTCAGTCATCCCCCAATTGATGGATATGTTCTTAATTTCCATTTTTTTGCCCTGAGAAGAGAGCTTCTACAATATTTTTGTACACAGAGGCCTTTTCATTTCTTTTTTAAAAGTCTTTTTTGGTATTCCTGCCTAGTAGTGGTATTGGTAAGTCAATATATGTGCATAAATTTATAGCCCTTTGTGCATAGATCTTATCTCTTGATCATTTGTCAATTGGGGCACGTCTCTCTCTCTCTCTCTCTCTCTCTCTCTCTCTCTCTCTCTTTTTTCTCTTTCACCTTTTTTTAAAATAAATTTGACTCAGTCATGTTTGAAAAATAAGGCCTTCACAGAGATACTTACTTTAAATCTTTTTGCAATTATTATTGTTGACTGTATTTCCCCCATTTTTCTAGTCTCTCTCCTTTCATTCTGGGGCTTTACATGTTTTATTACTGACCATTCCCTCCCCCAAAATGCCATTTCTTTTATCACTCTCCCTTTGTAGCTTTTTTTTTTTTTAATAAAAATTACCTGGAAGTGATGTTTATTACTTGAGCCCTTCATTAGCCAAGTTAATGAAACCCTGAGATTGATCTTTTTTGAAAATCTAGACCAAACTGTGTGGGGCTTGGGAAGTAGAATATTGTTCCCATCATCACAATTCTAATCCAAGTTCTTAATCCTTGTCAAAGTCTCTTGAAGTAGAAACCTAAATTTTAGGGTCCTGATAACTGGCTCCTTTCATCTTCTGAGATACAACAATTGCTTAAATGCTTTCCTTCGGGATGCTCTTTCCCCAAAGTGCCCTTCATTCTGGGGCCCTGTAGCCTCTTACAACTTTAAACCCCAGGTCATTGTGGTGGTGGTGGGACTTTGCCCTTTTGAGCCCACTTCTGTGTAGGGTCATTGCCCTTATCTTTCATTAGGGCACCAGTGCCTACACAAAGGAGTCAAAAATTACAAGCCCACTCATATCTAAAATTTGAGTCCATCTTAGGCCAGAATGTTACCGGACTGGAGATTGAAGCCTGAGCTTTACTATTGCAGGCTGTTCTCTACTTTTTGTCCATTTATAGGCTCTTCTTTTTTACCCACATTAAAACTAGTGAAATCTGAGTATGTATGAACTCAGAGCTCATAGCATGCCCTGTATTGCCCTCTGCTGCCAACATCAAGGTGCCCAATTTTGTCAGTTGATTCCTAGCTTCATGGATTGCAAACTTTCCCATTCTTCAATCCATTCTGGCCTTTGGATCCTATCTGGTAGTATTAGCAAATCACTTGCTCCTATCAGAGGCCCTGCTGGTTGATCTTGAAGCCTATTGCAAAGCTACTAGTTAAAGGTCTTCATCAAGACAATTTTTGGCTTTCAAATGCTTGAGTTTCTTCATGTATCCCATACAGATTTTGTCCTTTCCCTGTTGCTTAGTATTGATGTCACAGCACCTGCCTCTAGGGAAGGCACTACATGTTTTCTGTAATTTAGTTTTTAAGCATCAGGCTCCTAGGCTCCATCAAAGACAACACATAACACAGCTGCCACATCAATAATGTTTCTAGTATTGTAGTAGGCCCTAAGGATGGGACTAGAAGAGTTGATGGGAAATGACTTTGGGTACACCCCATAGTATCATTCACTATATTAGTTACTCCAAACAATGGAATTTAAAATAACTTACATAATATCAAGGGGTGGAGAGTGGGAGGAAGTCTGTGGATTTATGGAATGACATCAATTAATGAGTCAACAAACATTTATTAGGTTCTTAATATGAGCTATGTATTGTGCTAACCTCTGGGGTTACAAAGAAAGACCAAAATACGGTCCCTGCCCTCAAGGAATTCATATTAGAATGGAAGACACATACACATACATACACATATATCTTATGCTTTAAATATATGTGTATATCTTAAATATATCTTGTAAGATATATGTGTATATATCTCTCCATCCAGCCACTTATCTATCCATTTATCCATCCATCCATCTATCATCAATATATCTATGTATCTATCTATCTAAAGAAATAGAAGGTACTTTCATAGGGAAGACTCTAGCAGTATATGTGCATGTGTATGTGCGGTCTTGTCAAGATCTCTTAAAGAAAATGGTGTTTGATTCCCTAACTAACTCCTCTGGAGCCATTGGGAAGGGCATAAGGAAGCAACCAACGTGTTCAACAAGCCTGTTTTCTAAGATGTTAACAGCAAATTCTTGGTGATCATTAAGCTGCTCTCATGAACTCTGCACCAAGCTCAAATAATTTCAAATGATGAGGCAGGAGAGCTGTTTCCATAGTATCTCTAAAGTTATCATATTATTATCATGAACTTCTTTGTCCTGCATCACCCTGTGCTTCTGCTGTCCAGGGTAACCTCTGTTAAACCAGTCCCAGGAGGCCCTCCAGAATCTACAATTCACATCTGTTGTAAGAGACTGAGACTGATCTCACTGGTTAACCTCATAGCTCTCTCCATTGGTTCTCCCATTGCTGATCATGAAGATACAGATACTGCCTTTCACAGCCTCTCAGACTAGACAGATTCTAATGCATGACCAGAGTTTCCAAGTCTCAGATTTTGCCCCTGAATTCAGCAAGCTAGTTTTTCACCTTTCTATTGTACCCAGGATACAACAGCCTCTCCTTTCTTCATCTACTTTCCAAGATTTCAAGCTCCTGAAATAGCTTGGATAGAATCATAAAATTTTAGGTTCAGAAAGGAACTCAAAAGCTGTCAAGTTCGATCTGTGCCTGTATTATTTAATTTAGGCTATTAATTAACTGATTAATTCAAGCAAATGCCCAAATTAACTTCATGGTTACCCATTAACTCCAACCAAAATTAGATTCATCTCATGCATTTACTCATTTGACTTTTGGATAACTATATTTTTCTAGTAATGTTTTCCTTCAATCAATCAAAAATTAGTAACTTTCTGTTCAGTTATTTTCAGTCCATTCCAACTCTTTGTGACCCTTTTGAAGTTTTCTTGGCAAAGATACTGGAGTGATTTGACATTTCCTTTTCCAGGTCATTTTACATTGAGGAAACTGAGTTAAACAAGGTTAAGCAACTTGACCAGGATCACATAGTTAATAAATATCTAAGGCCGTTCGACTGCAATTTAGTTCTGCTCTTTGGTTCCAAAAAGAACAAAGTCAACAAAAATGATATTCTCCTGTTTCTGCATTTCTCTGGCTGTTGGTGCTTCTTCCCCTTCCCTTACATTCTGAATCATTACAATGGATTCATTTTGATTCTATTTATATTTATAGTTGTACATGTGTCTTCTGACAAGAGAATGCAAGCTCTTTAACATTACAGATTATTTAATTCTTGTATCTGCATCCTCCATATATAGCACAGTGCTTGATGTATAGGAAGTATTTAATAATTGCTTGTTTATAATTTAATGCTTTACAGTAATGACATTAATCATATTTACAATTTGCTTAATGCTATAAGGTCTGCAAAATGATTTGTCCATGTTATCTCATTTAGTCTCCATAGGAGACTAGGAGATAGATGCTATTTTAGTCCCGTTTTATGAATGAGAACACTGAAGAAGAAAGAAATCAAGAGTCTTTTTCAAAGTCACCCAGCTAGTAAGTGTCTGAGGCTAAATTTGAACTCAGGTCTTCCTGCCTCCATTAGAGCATTCTGCTGCCTTAATTTTCTCATCTGTAAAAGTGGGATCAAAAAAAGCACTTACCTTCCAGGGTGTTTGTGAGGATCAAATGAGGTCGTATTTGTAAAACACTTTGAAAATCTTAAAGCATTTCATAAATGCTTGCTCTTATTATTATTTTGTAAGTCACGCTGTATATTAGTTAGTGCAAGTTTTACTCTCATCGTTATATCTACTTGTCCAGAATCTTTTTCTCTATATAAATATATAGATTGCCCAGAGTCACCCAGGTACAAATGTCTGAGGTGGAATTTGAATTTGGCTTTGCTATTTTCAAGTTCAGACTTTTTTCAAACATGCTTATTGATTCTCATTTTGTAGATGGAAAAATAGAGAAGCCAGATTAAGGGAGGAAATGCAGAATGTTGGATTTGAATTAGAATCTTACTTCAGCCTTATATTTCTGTGTGATCTTGGACATCAAGATTTTTTTTTTTCAGCCTCAGTTTGCTTATCTATAAAATGGGGATAATAATAGCACCTACCTTCCTGGGTTGTTGGGAAGAGAGAATAAGATAACTTAGGTACAGTGCTTCACAAACTTTAAAGTGCTACATAAATGCTATTATTAATAAAATCACATTGTTAGCAAGTAAGAGACCAGGTTTTCCAATTCAGATTCATTTCCATTGCTCTGAAACCTTCAACACTTTGAAATTCTCTGACAATTTATGTGAGTTATGCATACAAGCGGATTCTAGCAGGCACTGAGGTATCTGTTTCAGGAGCTCTCAGTACAGGCAATTGCCAATAGAAGAGTTAACTAGACTTCTGTCCACCTATCTTCCCTAGGGTCTCTTATTTCCATAGATACCACCTACCAGCAAAAACCTCTGGAGGAATTGAAGAGAATTATGAGATCATATATTCCAGTTTCTGCTGACAGTATGGACAAACAGATTTTGCTTTTCTCACTAGATTTCTTTTGAGGAGAATCTTAGACATTCAAAGAGTAGGAATCTTTATTAATTTGTGTGCATATGTTTTAAAAGTTTCTTCTTTCTTTTGCTCCCCGTATATTTGTAAACATACTCATTTTATTTCTCAACAGACTTCACTTGTTTTTTGGTGTGTGTGTTTTTTTTATCTCAAACACTCAGCACTTAAGGCAATGCCTGGCACATAGTAGGGACTTAATTTATTAATTTATTAATTGATTGATGGTTGTTTGGAAATTTGCAATTCTTGCTTGTTAAAATATCTGCTATGTTTGAGATTAATGTTTTATTATAAATAAAGCAAAAAATAAATATGATCTCTATATACATGTAGACACATAATTATGTGATGAAGTCTAAGTGGGGCTGAAAAGAGAAAGAGAACATCTCTTTTCTATTGTTAAAACCCCTTTCCTTGTGAACTATATGCTTTCCCAAATCCATTTCATATTTATTGCTCCTGGTGCCTATTTTATCTCTTTATTTTGTCTGTAACCTCTTCTTGTAAATAAGATGATCTTTTGGCAATGAGAATGACCATTGTGAATTAGTCACATGACGGAAACCCACCAAATGGTGTCAAAATTGCTCTCTTGAATGGAATCTCCCCATTTAGTGCTTATATTTGATCTCATCACATGAGACTGCTTCCCCAAACCATATTGCTCATCTAGTAGGACTGACTTCAGTGTTGTATATACTTGAGTCCTGTTTAACGTAAAATAAAAGAGCAAATCTTTGGAACATGTGATGGATGTCTGGGATGATTTCTTCAGGTCAATTGAATTGTAACAAATGTTTATTACACACACACACACACACACACACACACACACACACACACATCAATCAATATTTGCACTCTATTGCTCTCCCAAATCTCTTCAGTTACCTCTCCTGGTGTGTATTTCACCTCTTCATATCTATTAATGTTACTTTCTCCCTGAACTAAATTGGAAGCTTGGCATAAGTTGGTACAAGGAGGAGCACAGTAAACAAAAGGAGCTTGAGCATTCAGAGTCTCAATCTCCAACATAACCTTTTTTGTCTACCTCTCATATTCCTGCTTTCTTAGCCTAACTTTGACTCTCACAAGTTATTGTTTGTCTTTTGTTCTAGAAGAGCCCCATGACATCAGGAATGAGATATCACAACTTGCAAGTAATTGTATTTAAATGAGGGAGGGCTGTGCAAAGTCAGCAGCTTCATTCTTTCCTCAGAAAAAAATTTGAGTCCGGTGGCTATATGCATATTACAATGTATTACATAAATACATATGGGATATACATAATAATGTAATATATTGTATTATGTATATAGTCACTGGACTTAAATTTTTTTTGATGATAGTCTAGATAGAGTAGGAAACCTTGGCCTTTTTTGACTCTTCCTCAGGTCTCAAGGCTAGGCAAAAATGAGGCTAAGAATGGTCTCTTTTACCTAGTCAAAAAAAATTAATCTGGCTAGGGAAGACCCTCAGGGCTTGTGGACAAAATAGAAATAACTACATTATAAGGAAACTGAATTATAAGGGTTTAAGAAGAGAGTGAGAGGAGAAAGGGAGACACTTATTGTAGCCAGGACTAAGCCAGGTGAAGATGGAAGAGACACAGGCATATTTGTAGGCAGGAGGAAAGCAGCCAATAAAAAGGAAGATTAGTGATAGAGTGGGGATACAGAGATATTGGAAGATGAGATAGAATAGGATCACTTTTGCATACAGAGGAGTTTGTCTTGGTAGGAAGAAGGGCCCCCCCTTTCACATGAGACAGGGGTGAGGAAAGAGAGAGTGAAGTAAATCTAAGATGAGGAAGAGAGAAGAAGAGACGATTTTTGGTAGATGTTCTCTTTGTCAGTGAAATATGAATCAAAGTTTTCGACTGAGAGGATAAGGGTCAGGAAGTCATTGGCAGTTTGAGAGAGAATGAAAAAGAGGTTTGGTGAGTTCGATAGTACATGTGGTGCAGTAGGGAGATGTTATAAGGTTGCTTTGATTCAATGAGGGTCTAGTTGAGATCATGTAACACCCCACTTATAGTGGACCCCGTCAGCACAGTTTTGTGATTTTTCTCTAGCTTTGTTTAGCAGCACATAAATAGGAGCAAAGGCAGTGAGTGCATGGTGGGAGTGACCCCAGGCTAATGTTGGCAGGGAAAGATCCATAGAATGTTGAGGCAAGGGACTCAAGAGAAAGAAAAAGTGAAGAGTTGACCAACTGAAAAAGAAAAAGTTGACTAAGGAGTCAACTTAGGGAAGAGAGAAGAATGCAGTCAATGTAAAAGTGATGGCCTGATATATCCTGGAGAGGTCATAAAAGATGGGAAAGAACTCAAAATGTTTGCAAAAATGTGCAGAAATGTTTGTAACAACTTTTTTTTGGTGGCAAGGATGAATGGTTGTCCATTGTCTGGGAAATGGCTGAATGTTATGGTATGTGAATGCATGGAATATTTTGTTCTATAAGAAATGATTAGGAGGCTGATTTCAGAAAAGCCTGGGAAGACTTAATATGAACTGATGCTTAGTGAAGTGAGCAGAACCAGGGGAACACTGTACATAATAACAGCTGTGATCCAAGGAAATTCTAATAAAATACTACATACATCCAAAGAGAGAAATATGGAAACTGAAGGAGGATTTAAGTTAGTATTTTCACTCTTTTTTTGTGTGTGTTTTTACCCTTTTGTTCTGATTTTTCCTTCATAAAATGATTAATATAGAAATATGCTTAAAATGTATTTACATATGCAACTTATATCAGATTGCTTGTTGTCTTGAAAGAAAGCTGAAAAGGAGGAAAAATATTGGAACTTAAAATCTTACAAAAATGAACATTAAATACTATCTTTACATGTAATTGGAAAAATAAAATATATTGAAATTAAAAGAAGAAAAAGTGATGACTCAGGGAAAAACTGAGGGGTGGAATTAATAGTGGTCATAGTGAGGATATGGAATGACATCAGATTATGGTTACACAAAAGATTGTGATCCAAGATAGTATTGTGGATCTGGCTCAAGTTACTGTCCAAAGTAAATCCTAATGGGGATGGGACAGGTTCTTGCTGGATTTTCATTTATTTCCTTTTCACATATACAGGGAAGATTAATTTTTAGCTAGCCAGGTCTGTTCAATGGTCTTTGAACAGCCTCATCTCCCTGCCCCAATTACCCTTCTTTTCCTTCTCAGAGGGGCAGTTAAATGGCATAGTAAATAAGCTTCCAGACCTAGAGTTAGGAAGAATTATCTTCCTGAATTCGAATGAGGCTTCAGACATTTATTATCTATATAATCTTGGGTAAGTCACTTAACCCAGTTCGTCATTTTCAAAAATGAGCCAGAGAAGGAAATGGCAAACCACAGCCGCATCTTTGCCAAGGAAACCCCAAAGACTCAAACATGGCTGAAACAATTGTAAAATTGTACTCCTTCCCAGAGCAGGACTTAATTAGTGCCTACCTCTTCTTAAGAGAGGAGAGAGGTTGGTTCCTATATTCATGATTTACTAATAACATAATAAAAGGAATATAGGGGACAGTGAAGTACTACAGTGAATGGCCCTGAAGTCAGGAGAACCTGAGTTCAAATCTAGTCTTAGAGACAACACTTACTAGATATGAGATCCTGATAAAGTTACCAATTGCCGTGGGAACAAAATGGACAAGTGTATTCAAAAATCCACCATGATAACAGCCAAATGATGAGTGTAATTTTTTAAAATTAAAATTCCAAAAGGGAATTTGTGAAAACTGATGCTATAGCCACCCATATAAGATAGTCTGGGAAACCAATCACGTGAGTGACTCCTGACATGCCATTCCCCAAAAAGCTCTTTCTGATATATGTCTGTTAATCATTTGAACTTGGTGCTGTTATACAATAAGTTCCAACTGAGTGATATAAATACTGAGAGATGATTAGGTCTTAGGGAGAGGAAGAATTCACACCTAACAACTTGAAATTTCTTATTTTTATCTTGCTCAGCTTTAAAAACGGCATATGGGACTGCCTCCATTTTGAGTTTAATCTAACTGAACAAATTTCAGGTCTGCGCATTAACATCTTGGTCCTAGATTTAATCTTTATTGTTTAAGGAGGAAAACTCAGCCCCATCACACTATAGCATCTATATAACAAAGATACATCAAAACTTTCTTTTTCATGTCTTCAACAGTACAGCAGAGCTAAATACTTCTGAGCTGTAAGAAACCTAAAGATCATCTCGTCTCATTTTATAAGTAAATTAGCTCACACAAAGTGACTCCTGAGATCACACCGGTAGTTAATAGCAGTGCTAAAAAGGCAGTTCTCCCAAACACTAACCACATCTTCCTCTACACCCTGCTCACCATTTACTTTTTTGTTTCTTTGAGTTTTTGATTAGCTTAAACAAGGTCATTATAAACAAAGGGTAGTGCAATTCCTTACCTGTTCCTTGTCTCTCAGAAAAATCAGAAACCCAGATCAGCTCCAGTGACTCAGTCAACTTAGAAGAATTCTTTCAATGTTCTTAGAAGAGGCAATAAGATAAAGAGAACAAAGATATACAAAAAAGTGACCTGACCAAGGGTCTTTTGTGTTTGTTATTCTAAGCTGGGAAGGCTTAGTTGCAGGTGTATTTTGCCTTGGTGGGGGACAAGATGAAAGAGACCCAGAGAAAACCTACCAAGCTCAGCAGCTGGACTAGGTGCTGTGAATAAATATGTTTGTTTAATAAAGGATAGACTAAGCTCTCTCAGCTCCTCCCAGAGGGAGGGAGGCTGGGCCAGATATACATGTCACTTAATGACTAAGGAGCTGTAAAACAGAGAAAAAACAGGCATATTTCATTTATCAATGGCAAACATAATACTTGGCCAAGTCAATAAATGCATCTGATAAAGAACATGGAGCTAGGCATTGGTATTATATGAATATTAAGAAATTAAGACCTTATTAATAAAATACATTTTTTTCTTTGAAAGAAAGATTAGCTTTTAGCCAACCCCCCTGGAGAGTCAGATATGCTTTTTTTCTGAAGTATTCAATAGGTTAAACCTGTCCAACTTAAGAATTGTGTGAAAGGAAATTAATTCTGGCATTTACCACAAATATACATACAGAGAGTATTAATGTAGTATCTTAAGGATAGCAAAAAAGTTTTACAAATATTAACTCATTTTATCCAAACAAGAGCAAAACAATAACAATAGCTAACATTTATATGTATTGCACAATGGTTATAGTGCCAGACTTAGAATGAGGAAGTTGTTGTTATTGTTGTTCTTTAGTTGATTTTTGGTCCTGTCTGGCTCATTGATTCTTTCTGGGATTTTCTTGGCAAACATCTTAGAATGGTTTATCATTGCCTTCTCCAGCTTATTTTTTGATCAAGGAACTGAGGCAAACAGTGACTTGTGTAGAGTAAGTCTCTGGGGCAGGATTTGCATTCAGTTCTTTCATACTCCAAGTCCAATGTTCTATCCACTGTGTCCTAATTGTCAAGTACAAGAAATAAGTGTGCTATAAGAAATGATAAGCAGACAGATTTCAGAAAAACCTCGAAAGAGTTACATGAATTGTTACTGAATGAAGTGAACAGAACCAGGAAAACATTGTATACAGTAATGTAAGGGCCCTTTAAATGGGCGGACACAGTGCATCGGGAGATTGAGGCCCGGAAGTAATGGGTGACTCTCTCGCTGATTGGCTGTGTGTGTGACCTCACAGGCCCTATGTAAGCCCACTGCAGGCAGCAACCGCCCTCTTTAACCTCAAGCTGTTCACCCTGGCTCCTAGCCTGGGTGGCCAAGCCAAGATGGGTAGCCGAAAGAGGTAAGGATTTTGGTAGTGAACACGTGGGTCTTCTGACCAGGTGTTCACTTGGGAACCAACAAGTCAGGGCATCAGTTAGGGCATTATGTGAGTAGGTATAATAAAGGCTTTTAAGATTACACATGGTTGTTCTTGAGTGCGCTACCGGTTACTAAGCTATAGATTCAAGAGATTGTGGCCAGAGACCTTAGAAGGCCTCAGAGGAGGCGAGCCGGGTAGAGCTCACACTGCAAAAGACAGTGGTCAAAGGTACTCTGGTGGGTCTAGGACAGACTAGTAATTGTAACTGCCAGGAGAGCACGTTACACAGTAACAACAACACTGTGTGTTAGTCAACTCTGATAGACTTACATCTTCTCAGCAATGCAATGATCCAAAACAATTCAGATAGACTCATGATGAAAAATGTTATCCATATTCAGAGAAAGAACCATGGAGTCTGATTGCAGACTATTTTAATGAAAGAATATTATTTTCACATTTTATGGATATTTTTTCCTTTTGTTTCTTCATTTACAGTATGACTAACATGGAAATATGTTTAACATGACTGTACATGTATAACCTATATCAAATTGCTTGCCATCTTGGGGAGGGAGAGGGAAAGAGAAAGAGGAAAATAAATTTGGAACTCAAAATCTTATAAAAATGAATGTTTAAAGTCATTTTACATGTCTTTGGAAAAATACTGTTTACACAAAAATGAGAAGTAAATTAAATTTTTTATAAAGAAAATTCTTTATTATGTAACATTTTTGGAGTATAAAGTAATTAGATGTCTTTCAAAACACAGTCAAGTTGTCTACTTCCCCACTCACCCTCAAAACCTCCTGGCTGCTGTTGCCACGTTTTTAGTGTATACTTGGAGAAACCTACCCCATTCTCACTTGCCCAACACACTCATAAAACTATAATTCCTTTTAAAACAATTTAGCTCATTTAACAGAGTAATGGAAGATATTTTTTGTCCTTCCTAGTGGGATATATAGAACACTTGAAAATGTCCACTGCTTGTCTCCAATTGACTGTGTGGGTGCTACTTTTGGTCATGTGGGATCCATTGATGATACAATTTTGTATTTTTACATCACAAAATTGACTATTGCATGGTCCCTTGGTCAACCTCTAACCCAATGACAGCATCAGGTGAAGGAGGGGACCACATCTTTAAAGGAAGTGAGAGCTCCTTGTGGAAGTTCTTTTGGTTGAGAATGTCCTTTTCTCATCATTACAATCACATCTTGCTATCTGGAGAGTTGGAGTCAGGGAAGATGATGCCTCTTCTTTTATCAGGTGCTACACTTCTCCCATCTCTATACTATCCCCCACCCTCAGCCCAATGCTTTCAGTGGACATAGAGAAACATTTTCAGGAGGACAATGGAAGGATCACTTAGAGTTTATATCATCTGGTTAGAATGCCAAATCCCATCATCAAGGGATCTCCAAATGGCCCAAAAGCTCTTTTTTTTCCATAAATTGGGCAGAGGAAAAGAATTTTTATGTAAAATCTGGTGAGCCAGCAAGAAGGGCCGATCTGAACATGCCCCATGTACATTAAGCAGACAAAAATTATTACAAAAGGAATTAAAGGTTTATGGACATGTTTGTTAAGAATGAATTAAGCTTTTCCAGGTGTACAACAAAAATACTGCAACTTCATTGGCTGGAAACCAATTCAGGGTTTCTGATTATTGTGGAGCTCAGTAGCATGCCATTTATAGGCTACTGTCATTGTTTTCCCCTTTGCTTCATATATAAATATTTCATATTCAAACTTTCTTAATTTTTAAAAAATGTTATTTTATTTTAATTTATGAAGTAAAAAGCATTTCCATAGCATAGTAGAATAATAAAAAATGATTGTTCATGAAACTGCATATCTATTATGTACACCTTGGTATTCCTTTTAAATGTAATAAATTTATTATGTAAATTTCTCCCTTCCTTCATTTTTCCATCCCTCCCCTTGCACACTAGAGATGACTATAATTAGACACAAATATATATGCAAACACACATATATGTAAAACATACATATTTATATGCATATACATGCCTGTACTTCTATTTATTATTTCTTTCTCTGGATGTATTTAATTTTCCTTCAGATGTTCTTTGTAGCTTTTTTGGGTAGTTACAAAAATCAAAATGACAGTCAAATTTTTTCTTAAAATGATATTATTGTTACTGTATGCAACATTCTATTGGTTCTATTCATTTTGTTCTACATTATTTTGTACAAGTCTATTCATGTTTTTCTAAAATCATAGATATGATTTTCATTTGATTTTGGTCAGTAACAATTCTCCTTTCAACTGTCTCTTTTAAATTTCTCAGTTGCTATACAATGGACAGTCTATTGCCTATCTACTCACCTTTTTCTCTTCAATCCAAAAATTTCCCCATCAACACAAGTACTTTTGTAGTATTTCATTTTGATAATACCAAGGGGAACCTAAAAATATTAATGCAATTTTAAGTTTTAAGCACTTCAGATGTAAAAAAGCTACAAACTTATAAAAACATTTGAAAAGTTAAATATTGAAAATATTAATGTATTTCTTAATAAGATCAACATAACTATCATCTTGTGTTATATATTGCTTTAACTAATTTTCATACTTTGTAAAAACTTTCATCGACTACTGCTCAGTGATTGAATGGGTCACATTTGTAATTCTAGACTTAAGGTCATCCAGAGAAGGGGCAACTAAGTGGTACAGTAGATAGAGCATCAGTCCTGGGGTCAACAAAACCTTAGCTTAAATCTGGCCTCTGATACTTAACACTTTCTAGTTGTGTGACCTTAGGCAAGTCATTTAACTTCTATTGACTTGCAAAAAAAATCATTCACAAACTGAGAATTTATAAGACAGAGTCTAATGGAGATTGATCAGATGACCAAGGTGACTAAGCAAAAGGAATTCTTCTATTTATCCACTGGTCTGAGAAAATATCATTCCCAAACTCCCTTACATGCAATGTATAATAATAGGGTGCCCTGCCTCGTTAAAATTCAAATAAAAATTTTATTCAGAAAAATTCATTAAACTAAATTTGTGGGAAAGAAATTTAAGTAAATTTTAAAATGAAAATTTTTGTAAGTCTGTAGTATTTATAGTTCTGAAGTTTATAAAACTTTTGGAACACTCTTTATAGTTATTTACCAAATACTCTCTCTGTTTTCCCCACCCATTCTAGGGGACATATAACCCATCTTGATGGAGTCATTTTAGTAGGATCCAAACCTTCTGTTCTGGGTCCTTTGGCTCTGGATTTGTGTATTATAAATGATTTAGTTACTAAAAACCACCAGAAGGCCCTTAGGAGAGATATCTATTAGTTTATTCAGGAGTTCCCTTTTCTTCTTGTCAACCAGATTTGTTAGATTTCTGATGAGTGCGTTAAGGATCCTAAAGAAATTTCACAGAATTATAGATTTAGAGCTCCAAGGGATCTCAGAGACCATTCATTCTAGAGGTTCTTCCTTTGTGAATTTGTGAACTTTGAAAAATTAAATGACTATTTCAGTCTATATGTGGCTTCCATTATAATTTCAAGCATTTTATTTGATGCATTTAAAAACATTCCTCTGAGAGGAGGTTTATAGAGGTCTATTGACTCCAAAAAGTCCATGACATAAAAAAAAAAAAGATTAAGAACCCCAATGTAATCCAATCTTCTTATTTTACAATTGAAGAAATAGAGTCTGAGAGTAAAGAAGTGATTGCCAGAATGAGCTCTCTCTCTCTCTCTCTCTCTCTCTCTCTCTCTCTCTCTCTCTCTCTCTCTCTCTCTCTCTCTCTTACACACACACACACACACACACACACACACACACACACACACACACACACACACACACGGAATAATAGGATTCACGATGAACTCAGGTTCTCAGATTCCAAATCTAACAACACATTTTTTTTTTTTTTTTGATGAAGCAATCGGGGTTAAGTGACTTGCCCAAGATTATACAGTTAGAAAGTGTTAGTATCTAAAGGCAGATTTAAACTCAGTCCTCCTGACTCCAGGACTAACACTCTATCCACTGCATCATTCAGCTGCCCCAATCTAACAACACCTTTGCCATTTCTACATTGATGTAAACGCTAAATAGGATAGCTTGAACCTACTCTTATCTAGCAAACCTCAAGATTTGACTTTCTGGGACCTTCTTCTGACTTTATTCTGACTGTCATTACTACTTCTCATTTGTATGCACCAAAATGACTGTGTCTTCTCTGAGTTGCACCCTCTAAAGCAAACACAGGAAGAGCTTGATATGCTTTAAAACTCTGATAGGAATGAATCCAAATTAGTGTATGTAGGGGCCACACCCCATGATCCTCCCTTTCTGATCTTGGGACTTTCTTTGTTTCATTTTAAATCCAAAGGCAGAGAGTTCAATCAAATCATTCCTGGTGAGACAAACTCATTCTTCCTAGAGAGCTGAGTCACACGTGCTCACTGGGCAAAAAATAGGCAGAAAAGGAAACCAACTAGGATTGGTTTTCTGATGTCATGGGGTGACATTTCCCACAAATCTGGACTCTGTGCTATCTTTTGAGATTTAAAAAAAGATGTCATTTTTGCCTTCAAGAGGTTTACATTCTAATTGAAGTCATGACTTCATGAGAGACCAATGAGAAGTATGATGTGGCAATGGCAAAGGACAGAACCAGAAAAAAAAAATCAGGCTAAATTTAAGAAGTGATACACAGTGAGGAAGAATACATATGTATTAAGTACCTATTAAGTACACATTATAAATAATATTTCTGAGAAAACCAAGATCTCTTTCAGCAATGGGAGGCTGGGATGAGAGATAATAAAAACATCATCTGATGAGGAAGGAATATACTCCAGACATCATGGAGGCAGAAGAACATGTTCTAGGCAAATGAATGGAGTAAAGAGAAAGTATGTGAGATGAGATTAGGGAACAGGCAGTAGTCTGGGCTCTCTTGAAAGAGAATGTGGAGGTAAGTAAGAGAGAGTCAGAGAAGGTAATACACATTTATTCCCCAATATGTAACTCTTAGATGTCTCGCAATGTTCCTAAAAAGTTGAAGGTTCACACTTGTGCTTTCGAGAAATATAGTTTCAAAACATAGGTGTATACATACATGCAGGTTATAAGTACCAATTACAGTACTACAGGGTCTTGCAGACCCACTAAGTACCAAGGTGCTGCCTTATTAAGTTTGCTGCAGGAATTGTTCAATTTATATTCCATAGTTTAAACTCACCAAGTATCTTTTCCTCCTTTAAAACAGGTTTCTTAATATTTAAATACCACCTCTTCTGCTGTGGTATATTGATAAGTTTTTCAAATGACATTTTATGTTGCAATGGTTTTAAGACATTTTCAAGTTGGCATGGGAACATTCCGGTGCTTTCCAAGAGCTTTTCTGTGATGTAGAAATTCTATAGATCTTTTGCTGTTTGATATAAATGGTATTTTAAAAAAAATTGTAGTTTCCCCACATAAATTTAAAAAATCTATTGCCATACACAGTCAGCGACTTCCTAAATAAGGAACCTTCCTTACAAACTTGGGGATTGCAACATGAATTGTGACTAGCATATTCCTCTGCACTGGATTGACCTTTCCAAATCCAGGCCCTTTACAAAGGGAGATTGGGGAATAGGCAGTAGTCCAGGTTTGGCTGAAACAGAAACTATGGAGATGAGTAAGAGTGTGAGAGGAGGCAATACAAATCTATTTCCCTGGATTCCCTTGCAGGGGGCGAGTAATAATAGCTAATATTTATCAAACACATTAAGATTTCTGAATATAACTGTTTTCCTCAACCCCACATGGCAATTGTCCCAGGGCCTAGGGTGATAGTAGATTGGAGATCAGAAAGTAATACCTAAATATTCATGACTAAGGCAATAGTTTCCCTTCTGACCTCATTTGGGAAACAACATGCCTGACATGGGATCTACCCCTGGGGAGACATTGCTTGCCTCATGTAATGAAACCTTGAAAAACATGGGGTGTGATGGTGACAGAGGAGCACTGAAATAGCAGGGGCTGCTGAAAAAGAAAAAGTTCTGCTTGGAAGGATAGAATAGTGGCTTGAATTTAAAAAAATTGTCATCTAAAGGTTTCTTTAAATAATATTTCTTGGATGCTAGGTTCCTTAATTACATAATCTAGAAGCATTAAATAATTATCTACTATTTGTAAATACGGTACAAATACAAATGTGAAAAGGAATTCTTGGTTTCAGACAGCTTACATTCTTCTGTATTAAGGTATGGATTGGCACTTCTGGGAAAGCTAACTTGAGAAAAGGCTCCGGCTTTGACAATGCAGACTTTAGAGGCATAGAACTTCCATCCATGTGGAAAGAATATAAAAATAAGCAGAAGTCAAAGCAATGATAGTGTTTCCTTAGTCATTGCAACTCAAATTCTATCAATGTAGAGAGCACATTGGCTCAGATTTTCACATTACCAGATTTGAGTGACTTCCTGCCAATTCTGTCAGTCAGGCAAACATTTATTAGAACACAGCTTAAATTGTGGGTTTGTGTAACAGAATATCGTGGTCACAAAATTATGATTAATTATCAGTAAATGTTTGATTTGTATGCTTATTTTATATATCTTTATACCAGAGCCACATAAAAATTTATTGGATGGAAAGATGTTGTGAGTGGAAAAAGTTTAAGATGCCTTGTATTAGAGCACTTACTATATACCAGGTACTCTGCTAAGCACTGAATATACATAAAAACTTAAAAGATGGTCTCTGAACTCAAGGAGCTCATTGTCTAATGGATAGTTTCTTCTTAAACCAACTGTTCTTCTAGCATCATCACCAGTCCTGAGGTCATCTTTCCCAAGAGATTGTTAAATCCATTCCATTTTAGTGCAAGCATTGGGCAACATTTTCTGAGACTCCAGAATCAATGATGGCTTATCCCTGTGAAATATTCCTAGTCTTTTGGCTGTAGGAGAACATACTCTCTATTGAGTTAGGGTAAAGTCTTTATCTTACCCCCAGAACTTATTATTTCTCTCCATTATTTACCAACACCTCTTTCTTACTTGTTTTTACTTTGGAACCAATTGACTATATTTTCCACCTTAGAAACAGGAAATATTGGTCCTAGCAAATTCAGTGTGGCCATTTCTTGAAAGACTGAGATTTCTTTTTTAGCCTGTCTTATAATTCCACTCCCTTTTTAAGGACACTTTCCTATAGTCCCTAGCTTTGACTTGCTGGCATGATCAGTCCATGCAATTAAGGACATCAAATTCGAATAATAGACAGTGGTAAGTCCATTACTGTAGCTCCTTAGAATGCCTGAGTGTCTGACTCACAGATGCCAGGATTTGTGACTCTGCTGCTTCAATGAGACATGTAGAGAAAGAGAATCCAAACTAAGGTCTTCCAACATCAAATCCAGTATTGTTTTCAATATTATACTTGCCATATTTCCAGGCAGAGGATGACTGTTAAATGTTCCTTCAAGTACTCACTCTATGCTCTCAGGAGTCCTTTCAGTTAGCAAAACTTGTTCACACAAATTTAAAGTGAGTACTTCCTGTGGTATATGTCATTCTAGCATACGTAGCATGTAAAGATAGTTAGTGTGATTTAAATATACTTAAACATGATTTTGGCGGGAGGGCTCAAATTCAGTCATAGACTCAGTTCTTTTAATAGCCATGACTTAAAAAATTCAATAGCATTTTATTTTTCTTATTACATGTAAAGATGGTTTTTAATATTCATTTTTGTGAGATTTTGAATTCCAAATTTTTCTCCTCCCTCCCTTACCTCCCCCATTACCAAGAAAGCAAGCAATCTGATATGTTATACATGTGTAATCGCTTTAAACATATTTTCATATTAGTTATGTTGTAAAAGAAAATCAGAACAAAAGGGAAAAACCACAAGAAAAAAAGCAGTAAGATAAACTAAAATAGTATGCTCTGATTCATATTCAATCTCCATAGTTTTCTCTTTGGATGCAGATGGCATTTTCTATCCCACATCTATTGGAATCGTGTTGGATCACTGTATTGCTGAGAAGAGCTGAGTCTGTCAGAGTTGGATCAAGATATCATCTTGTACTATTTACAGTGTTCTGATTCTGCTCATGTCACTCAACATCAGTTCATACAAATCTTTCCAGGGTTTTCTGAAATCAGACTGCTCATCATTTTTTAATAGAACAATAATATTCCATTATATTCATTTATCATAATTTATTTAGCCATTCCCCGATTGATGGGCATCCACTCAATTTCCTTTTTTTTTTTTTTGCCACCACAAAAGCAGTATAGCGGTGACTTCTCGACTTTGCTCAAATACCTATCTCACTTTGTGAACAATTCATAGGCAAAAGGCAAGATTTAACATAATTCTTGAGGCAGTTTCATTAACACAATGCTTAGAAAAAACTCAAGATTATATATTTAGAGAGAGACTCCACTATTTGGCAAGAATGGTTATGAAAACTGGAAAATATTGTTGCAAAAATAGAATGGCATCTTATGCTACATACCATAATATATTCCAAATAGAGAAACTAAAAGAAAAGAAGACAAGCAAGAAAGAAAAACAAACAAAAAAGAAGAATGATGCTCCTGAATGTGAAATAATTGAATTGGAATTCCTACTCTTTTTCCAATTCACCCTTGTCATTGGGAATCTTCCTTGCCAAGAGAAACATTCTTGGCTGCTGCTGGGTGGAATCATCATGGTGATCAACAAGTCTACTGACTTTGGAAAATGGGATTTGGAGAAATCAGAATGATTGTGTTGACTCTGGATCAAGAGAGACTTCCCAGCAACCCTTAGGAATTAGGGCCAGGAAGTGTCATCTGAGTCAGCCAGGCAGTTACTGGGACCTATGTCCCTATCTGCCACATTTGCAAGTGGTGGCAAGAAGGCTGGCATGATTCTAAAGAGAGTTGCTAGGCAGGAACCACCATGCTTGAGAATGGACTCTGATGGGAACTTTTTCTGGCAGTTCTTTTTTCAAAGCAGCACAGAACACAGAAAAGAATGTCCCAGCTATCTTTAAAGCCAGTACTTTAAAGAGAGAACACTATAGCTTTAAAACCTCTTTAAAGTTAGTGTTCTATCTTTAAAGTCCAAAGTACTAATTTCCTCCCTTGAGATTGGAACAACAAGAATTTTCCTACTGGATAGAATGATCTCAGAAAATTCCAAAAGATTTGTGATGGAAAATGCCATCCACACATAAAGAACTATGGAATTTGAAAGCAGATCAAAGCATATTATTTTCACTTTTTAAAATTTATTTTTTGTTATTTTATTTTTCCCTTTTGTTCTGATTTTTCTTTCTCAGTATGACTTAATGTGGAAATATGTTTAACATGATTGTATATGATTGTAACCTATATAAGACTGTTTGCTGATTTGGGGAGGAGGGAAGGAAGGGAAAAATTTTGGAGCTCAAAATCTCGCAAATATAAATGTTGTAAATCATCTTTACATATAATTGGAAACATAAAATACTACTAAGTGCAAAAAAGGGAGAATTTTCCTACTCTGTCTTTTTGAAGTTGAAAGTTTGGCAAGTTTGGTCTTCTTGTCTGTTCCCATGGAAAGAATTTTTTGTGTATGTGTCAAAGGGACCGCTTATGGACCACTAGTTTTTTGGCTAGAATAGAGTGACACCGGGTGATAAAATTATAAACTACACACTGCTGCCAAGAAACTCCAGATCTTTCTGCAGGCTTGTGGAAGACAAGACACATATATCAGTTGATTCTCAATGACAATCCTATGAGAGTGGTTGTGCTATAGTTGTTATTCTTAGTTTATAGATGAAGAAATCCCGGCACTATTGATATTATCACATTATTAGTTAATATCAAACTAATATATGGTATATAATAAATTAATTATATTCATTAATACCCACATTATGGGTGTGTCTAGGTTGTTAAAGCAGGACTAACTCTTTTGGTGTAAGGGTTGGCTGAACTATTTTCAGGACAATTCTTACCAGTGATTTTAAAAAGTTGGAGCATGCACAATGGCCATACCCTAGTGACACTGTTTTAGCTGAGGGGCTAAACTAGTTTGAGAGTAACTTATAGGACTTAAACTTATTGGTGAATTAAGAAGATGTTTACCCCCAACAGGAAGACTTTCTCTGGTGGAATGAGTGGATGAGAAAAACTTATTCCAATGACCAAGAAGGTGGCTAAAGCAACAGTGTGGAGTGCTGAGAGCTTAGCCAGCATTAAAGATGCCAAGATTATCCGTTGCATCTTGGGCCATCACTGGTTGACCTGACTGATTTGCCTAGGTCACAGTTGATTTTTTTTGGGGGGGTGAGGCAATTAAGTTAAGTGACTTGCCTGGGGGCAAACAGCTAGGAAATGTTAAGTATCCAAGGCTGGATTTGAACTCAGGTCTTGAGTGAAAGACCAGCTACACTATGAACAAACAACTGCTATCACAGTTAATATTTGAGGCAGAATTTGAATTCAGTTCTCTTGCCTCCAGGACTTGTCTCTAGGAATCATTCCACTCTATAATTCTGACCCCTTGCCAGTCAAGGGACAGTATTAAAAACTGTAAAAAGATGCTGAGTACCTTGAGGGACTAGAGGTAGCTGACATAGAGTAGTATGTAGGTGAACTATCTCCAGAAAGCAAACAAACTCAGGAAGAATGAATAGGAGTTAGACAGCTTCAGTTGTCTCACACCAATATTTACACATTTAGATGTGCATGAAGAAAGTTAGAACCACAAATTAAAGCATTTTTGCCAATAAGTAACTTTTGACATACATATTCCTGCTGATGAGAAATATTCAGAGCCCTTAAGAAAAGAAAGAAACTGAGCAGTGAAGGCTGTTCATAAATAACCATGAATGAATTTCATTAATTGGTGCTAAATAAATATTTGAGGAACATGAAAGAGAAGTTCAGGAGAGGTCAGTCACCCTCAGGGACTTGATTTCTTTGTTCTTCCACATGAATGCTTAAATTCAACATTATTTTTGTGGTTTCCAAAACACGTGTTCTCTTACCACTGAGAACATGTTTTAAATTCTGCTGCTTTCTGATTTTCCCTCTCTCTGGTTCCAAAGTAAAATGAATGATATCATACATAGTTTGGAGAGAGGGAGAAGAGAAGATCATTCATATAAAGCTGTTTGGGACCTTATAGGTGATGTGGGTTGAGGTCCCTTTAAGATTCCTTTCTGATTCCCAACCCCCATGGCTGAAGAAGCTAGGATCTTTAATTCACAAATCCTGGTCAAAAACACCCATTTGAATTCCAATGATATCTAGGCTTTTCCCAGCCCCCATCAGATCTGAGCTAACTTGGGCTTTCCCAGTGCCCACTCTAATGATCTGCTCAGGTTTCCACAACCCCATTATAAAAAGGGGAACCCTGGAGCCCACTCTTTGTAGGAGCCCCAAACATGGTATCCTTTTCTCGCCATGTTTGGGTTCCTGTCCACCCGGCACCAGCTCTGGCCCTGGCGTCTTTTTACCTTTACCCTTACTTCCAAACCCAAATAAACCTCTTTTATTAATCTAGATTTTTGGGTCCCAAATTCCTTTACAGGGGACTCTGCACTGCAATAGACCTCATTTAACTTTGTATTCTTGCACTGAATCCAAAGGGGTTGCAGAGGAGCTCTATTTGACTCTCTGTACGCTGAACCTGCCACTAGACCTCAATCAACCCTAATTTCATCTAGGAACCCCTTACCTAACTCTCATCATAGGCACTCCAAGTTCAATGACTTGCTCAAATTCTTAGCAGTAATAAAATCCCAGGGGCAGACTTTTAACCCGTATATATTGACATCAAATCCGGCTGTATTTCAATCTTTTCAGGAAAGAAGCACTGTATCTCCTTCAAAACAAGGGCCGGGAGGTTTCTCAGAGTTCACACAAAAGCTCCAACAAAGATATTTGAATCTGGATTTCATTTACATAAAATACACTTTTGAGTAGATAAATTAATCTATGTAATAATTACTACAACTAATAATTGTCAGAGAATTATAGTTTTAGGCCAGAAAAGAACCTGAGAGCTAATTCAACTGAACATATTCATTTTTACAAAGAGAGCAACTGAGACCCAGAGAGGCGAAAGAAGTTTACATGAGGTCACAAAAGTAATAGATTCTTCTCCAAGCAGTAAAGCCGATCTTAAGACATGAAACATTTAGTTTTGATGAAAAAATATTCTTTATGGCAAGTGAGCTTAGTTCTCTCTACTGTAAAATGATTTATAAAGTTTAATAATACTAACCTCAAAGGCTAATCTACTTTCTATGTTTTGATTGGAGTATAACAACAAAGAACAGGAAGGCCAAACAGGGGAATGCACAGAGGGGATTTCATATATACTAAGAACACTACAGTTTCAGGAACATTGAAAAATCAGTCAATTAGATTCTAGTTAGTTATATGACTGATTATGTTTTAATATCCTGTCAGTGTGTTGTAACTGGTCCTGTGAGCCTCAAAAATGGAAGAATGCAGACTGACTCTACTTCAAATTGTCATGTTGTTCTTAAGTGAAGGACAATGGCATGAAATACAGTGAAGCAAGTGGGACTTCTAAATTTCTAGGTGTTATAAGCAGGCAAGATCAAGTGGAATAATAAAAAAAATACATACCCATTTACTCGAAATATAGATATATAGATGAAATTGACCACCAAACTGGACAAACCACAAATAAATGAAGTAGACTAAATATATAAATGCTTTTATTATGTCATATCACTATATTGTGAAACAAAATTGGAAATAACTTGCTAAGTAAAGGCAAGCATTTTTGTCAATGATATCCTCATTCTCAATTTTTATAACATAATTACAGATTAGTGCAGGAGAATAATAAAGAATAGATGTATTCCAAAAACCTACATGAAATGAAAACTTAGGAGTTATGTTAATTTGAAGGGGGAAAAGTTGAAGGAGTGAAAGGAATTGGAAATTTAACTTGACACAAACCCCAGGAGAATTCCTTAGTAATGAGATAAATACCAAAAATGATACTGATATCTCAAATGATTTTCAAGAGGAGATGAGAAATAATTAGACTGTAATTTTTAAAAGTTCTAGATGAGTTTAATGATATGGACACAATTATATCAAAACAAAGTAATGTATGTGCCTGTTACAACCATTACTAAAAAAAATATCCTCCTACAAATTGACTGCATAAAAACATTTTAAGACCTGCATATAAAATTAATCCTTACCATGTAAGGATCATAAGAGGAAAGAAGGGTAGAGTATAGAGGTAAACTTCTAAGGAGACATATCAAATCATGGTTGAAGTTTGCTGCTTGAGAGCACTATTGAGAATTTAATGAAATATTACATCAACATCTAATTGGCACATACAATAGAAAACTTGAATGTTTTTATTACCTATTTAAAAGCATTGAAAAAGAAGTATGTAGAAATGGAATCTGGTATACCTGAAGTTTCTTGTATCTTTAACAAATATTTAAAAAGTGAAAACAAAGGCTAAGGTTATATAAGGAATGAAACAATGAAAATAAGAAAATTCAACATGTCACAAACTATGTTATAGAAATATGAAAAACAAAGAAATTAGAAGACATGTAGCACCCCTGAAGAAGAAGGCAGTGGAAGAAATAAGTTCAAAATATTAGAAAGCTTGGGCATTGCTAAACATGTTCAACAAGGAAGGTGATAGAAACTACTTTTCTTACAAAACTGGAAAGTGGTGTCAGTATTAGATCCATAATTATTAACTCATATGTTTCACAATGACATGTGAATTACCAACAAAGCACTTTAACAGCTTCTTTTATGATCTAAGATTAATTCATTCTTTTTGTTAATTGTCTATGTATCTTGGATACCAGACTTTTGTTATATATATTTCATATACATAGTCTTCACAGTTTACCACTCTCCCTCTCATCTGAGATGTATACTTTTGTTCATAGAAAAGGTTTTCAACTTGATATAATCAAATTTACTTAACTTTTGCAATTGCAAGAATTAAGCTACTAGTTGTAGCTGGATATAGGGTTTTGATCTGATTCTTCTAAGTTTTCATATTTTTTAAATAATTCAAGTCACATAATCATTTTGAATTTATTATTGCTTACAATATAAGATATTGGTCAAAACTTAATTTATGTCAGACTTTTCCAGTTTTCTCAACAAATTTATAAATAGGGATGAGGTTGTACATCTTTGCTACTTTTTTCTTCAATATTTTTGCACAATAATCATTAGAAATACTGTTTTGGAATTTTCTTTCTCTATTTTCTCTCTTCCTAATTTGGGTATTAAATTTTTATCTGGGGGCAGCAAGGTGGTGCAGTGGATGGAGCACCAGCTCTCAAGTCAGAAGGACCTGAGTTCAGGTTTGATTTCAGACACTTAACACTTCCTAGCTGTGTGACCCCAGGCAAGTCATTTAATCCCAATTGCCTCAGAAAAAAAATTTATCTGGAATTTGGTAGGAGCCCCACTTCTATTTTTTAAAGTTTATGTAATATTGAAATTGACAGTTCATTTAATATTTATTAGAATTCACTTGTAAATCCATTTGAACCTAGTTTTTCTCCTCTTCAAAACTTCATATGTTACTTGTTCAGTTTTGCTCCCCTTCCCCAAAATTGGACAATTAGAAATTTCTATTTCTTGTTTTATTAATCTGGCTCTCTTATATTTTTGTAAATATTCTTCTATTTTACTTTACCAGTTTTGTGAACATAAAACTTAGCAAAATGGTTTCTAGTAATTTCCTTTATTTTTTTTTCATTGGTTCTGAATTCTCTTTCTTGACTTAAAAATTAGCTATTAGGTTCCACTCTCCCAAAAATCAATCAGCTAATTATAATTTTTTTTATTTTTAAAGTTTTAAATTATCTCTTTGTAGGGGATTTTTTGCACTCTAACTCTGGTTCCTAGGCTAGCCCATGAAAATTACTAACATAAGCTTTTGTAAAATCACTGATGTAAGCATGTTTAGATGTGCTAAGATCACAGGAGAAATGCTTCTTGAATAATTGTTCCTTGTACCCAGGCAATGATTATTTCTGTTTTCAGTAGGTCCTGTAGCTGGGCTATTATCGAAAAAGATAAAGTTTCTAGCAACCTCTCCATTTATATAGTCATCTTAATATTCCTAACATGGCTTAGAGCCAGAATTATGGTTTTTAAGCTTTCTTTACCCTGTTCCTAATTGCCAATTCATACTACCTGGTCCACCTGCTTTTGTGAAATAAAGCTTTCACTCAAAGAAAATCTTGTGTGAGTGTTGTCATTCAGACTCTTAACCAAATGCTCTCCCATAGCACTTTGAGTTTTAAAATGTCAACTATTGTATTTAGTTGAAGATTTTAAAATTTGTTTTTATTACAGAAATTTAGATGAATGTCCAATTTACTGATCTTTTTTTTTCTCTTTTGATGAAAGTAAATAGAGATGTAATTTTCCCTCTAAGGACTACTTTGTCTGCATCACAAAAGCTTTGGTTTGTTGTCTAATTTTTTGTTAATATCTTTTTGCTAACTACTGTGATTTGACCCAGCCATTATGCTTCATCATTTGTCTTCTGGAACCATGAGTAGACATTTCATTGCTCAGAATTCTTAAGTGGAGATCACAGTGGATAATTAGCAGAGCTGTATACCCAGCCCAAGAAACCGGTCCTCTACTAGCTAGCACCACGCTTTCCATATGTGGAACCATCAGTTACAGTAAATGGTAAGGTTTCAAATATTGAAAATAAGTTCTCTTACCTTGGCAGTACAATTTTCAGGTGTATACATATTCAAATGAGATTAACACATGCATTTCCAGAGCTAGCTCAGTATTTGGGAGGCTCTGAAGAAAAGTGTGGGAAAGGAGAAATATTAGGATAGACTACTAAACTGAAAGTCTACAGGGCTATTGTGTTGACCTCATTGTTGTGTGCTTGTGAAACCTGGACAGTCTACCAGTGTCATGGCAAGAAATGAATTGTTTTCATTTGAATTGTCTTAGGAAGATTGTGAAGATCACTTGGGAGGATAAAATACTAATCACTGAGGTCCTTTCTTGAACTAAACTGCCAAGCATTCCAACTCTACTGCAGAGAACATAGTTCCATTGGATACACTTTGTATACACTTTGTCTACACTTTGTTTGAATGCCAAATGTATCCTTGCAAAAAAGACTATTTTATGGAGAACTCATACAGGGTAAGTGCTCACAAGTTGGTCAGAAAAAGCAATAAAAAGACACTTGCAAGGTCTCTCTTAAGAACTTTAGATCTGCTTATATGTCATGAGAGACACTGGGCCAAGAACCCCTCCCCACCTCCCCTAGCATGGTGTGCCTTCATCAGAGAAGGTGCCGTGCTCTATGAACAAAGCAGAACAAAGCAAAGTAGCTCAGAAGAACTATGTGACGCACAAAGTTAGAGAAGCCCTGAAATGTTCATAGGGACTATTTGTGTCTGACCTGTGGCAGAGCGTTCTGAGCTCTATTGTTCTGCTCAGCCACAGTCAGACACACTGTAACTCAACTTTAACACAGGGATATCATTTTTGTCTTTGAGAAAAAAGGACAACAACAATCCCTAGTCCAGGATGGGAGGAGCAGCATGAGGCAATCACAAAAAGACAGAAGACTGCAATGGTAGAGTTGTAATGGGTTCTTTAGCAGGTATTTCTGACATAGAGTGAATCCTTGTGAGTAAGCACAATGTTCATTCTCCCAAATGGTGTTCTATCTTGTAGAAGCACATGGAGATCTTTCTTTCTAGAAAAAGTAAAAACTTCAAGAAATATTAATTTGATGATCTTCAAAACCATTTTTCCAGCTTCACTGTTTCAAGGTAGGTTAAGTGAAGGACAGGAAAAAAGGCTCTTATATAAGGAAATGAAAGGTATAAGGAAATTTAGGATTTAGGGAAGAAACTGAAATTTGAACAAAGATGGCCTTTTATCTTTTTAAAAATCTTGCTTTTCTCTCTTTCCTCCTCTCTCCATCCTAAAGAGAGTAGCCTGACCCATCCAAGGGAAGTGCCCTATATTGTACTCAAAGAAATGAATTTTTCTTATCTAGTCAAATTTCAGTCCTATCTGATTCTTCATGACCCTATTTAAAGTTTTCTTCGAAGAGACACTGCAGTGGTTTGCCATTTTTTTTTCTTAAGCTCATTTTATAGATGAAGAAACTGAGGCAAACAAATTAAGTGGTTTGCTCAGGGTAATACATCTAGTAAGTGACTGAGGTCAGTTTTTAACTCGGGAAGATGACTCTTAAGCTACTCTAAACTATTATTGAAAAATAATTCTTGATAGAGATTTTCTGGGATGAGTTTCTTTGATTTTTTTTTGGAAGGAAATGGCTGAGGAAGAATCTCAAGTAGGAACTATTGGTTTGCAATGTTAACTTCAAAATTTATTTTAGTAAGTCAGTCAAAAAATATTTATTGTGTTGTACCTGACACTGTGCTAAGAGCTGGAGTTACAAAGAAAGGCTACAGATAGTCCTAGTGCATAAAGAATTCAAATTTAAAGAGAGATAAAACATGTAAATGAATATGGCTCTCGCTCCATTTTCAACTTCCAAAAGTGAGTCCAGTCATATATTCCTCAAGACATCAGCTACTGCTCTGGTTTTGACTGTCTAGTTTTCTATGTTCTTCATGGAATAATCTTTATCTTATCTTTTTGCAATTGTTAAAATTCCATCGTTCCCATCCTGCTTATGTAGCCAAGACTTATATAAGTTATCTTAAATCTGATGTTTGGGGATCACTGATTTATGGGTTCAGTGCAACATGCAATAGAATATGTTTGTTCCTGTCTTTATCTCCTGTGCTGGCTAATTGGCAGTGGCTCAAGAGAACCCTGACAATTCATGCCATGAGGAAAGAAGAGAAGGGGATCCAGAACAGAGTATTGTGTGATACCTAAGGTTAGAATGTGTGTTGGCTGAAGATTAAGCAAAAAGACCGAGAAGCAGTCCCATAGGAAGGAGGAGAACCAGGAGAGAGTGATATCTCAAAAATCTCAAGAAGAGGGTATGTATGAAGAGGAAGATGATAATCTCAAAGGTTGCAAATGGATTAAGAAGGATGAAGAATGAGAAAATATCAAATTTGTATTTAAGAAAGCTTCAATAACTTTGGAGAGAGCAGTATTAGTTGAATGATGAAATCAGAAGTTAAATTGTAGCGAATTAAAAAGAATGAGAGAAGAGGGAATGGAGAACATAATTTCTTTTTATGATTAATTTTATTTTTCCTCCTCTGTTCTGGATTCCTATAAATATTAATTTAAATTATCTTGGGATAAAAAGTCATGTTCAAAGATATTGAAAGACTATACCATTTTGGACATTCTCTCTCCCCCCCCTTCCCCTTCCTCCTCCTCCTCCTCTTCCTCCTCCTCCTGCAATCTTTCTTTCTTTCTTTTCTTTTCTTTTTCTTTCTTTCTTTCTTTCTTTCTTTCTTTCTTTCTTTCTTTCTTTCTTTCTTTCTTTCTTTCTTTCTTTCTTTCTTTCTTTCTTTCTTTCTTTCTTTCTTTCTTTCTTTCTTTCTTTCTTTCTTTCTTTCTTTCTTTTCTTTTCTTTTTTTCTTTCTTTTCTTTTTTTTCCTTTCTTTCTTTCTTTCTTTCTTTCTTTCTTTCTTTCTTCTTCTTCTTCTTCTTCTTCTTCTTCTTCTTCTTCTTCTTCTTCTTCTTCTTCTTCTTCTTCTTCTTCTTCTTCTTCTTCTTCTTCTTCTTCTTCTTCTTCTTCTTCTTCTCTTCTTCCTTCTGTCTCTTTCTCTCCCACTCTTCCCCCCTCTTCTGTCTCTGCCTCTGCGTATGTATGTCTATATCTATGTCTATGTCTATGCCTCTCTCTCTCTCTCTCTCTCTCTCTCTCTCTCTCTCTCTCTCTCTCTCTCTCTCTCTCTCTCTCTCTCTCTCTCTCTCTCTCCTGTCTGTAGCTTTCTTTGTCTGTTTGTCTTTGTCTGTCTCTCTCTCTGGTTTTTTCTCTCTGTCTCTGTCTCTCTCCTATATCCAAGATTTTGGCAGTAATGCTTTAGTATAAATTCTGTTACTAAGCTATTTCAGTAAATGTCTTTGCTATAAGCCTGTTGTAATCTCTATTTGAAAGGTACACATTGGTGGGCTCTCATGAGGAGTGTAGATCTAGACACTCATAGTGGACCTTGAGCTTGTAGTAATCACCCTTCAGGGAACCTTAAACTGTAAGTGAGAGTTACCTAAAAAGGTAAGCTAAATCCAATTATAGAAATCCAACTACAGAAAGTTTAAGGTTGAATAATGCAATTAATATGTATTTAACACAAAGCAGGGTGCTTCCTTAGATATCAGAGTACTACGCCCTTGTGATTACCCCCACTGAACTCTTTCAAGGATTGCAAATCTAGTTTATAGCACAATTATCCCTTGTATACTACATAATTGTTTTAATTACTCTTAAAGGCCACTGTAAAGATGGAATTTAGCTGATTGTGCACTCTTAAGATCTTTGAGCTTCTTGAATACTATTATACCTTGAGATAAGAGTTTAATCTTTTCCATGTAAGTCTTGTATTTTTATCCTTGAACTAATATTTTTTTATGAATAAAAATGTATTTCTTTTCAAAATGCCCATCAAATGCCTCCTTAAACAGGAGGCTATCTTTGATTCCTACTGCCTGGCATGTAGTAAATATTTAATAAATGTTCATTGACTGAAAAAATCCTTCTTAGTATAGTCACATACTTAAGTTTTATACCATTATTTCTTCTATTTGTTTGACTTATTTAAAAAATCCCTTCTCTCCAGTGGGAAGGTATACATTTCTTTTTTCTTTTCATTTTTTATGCATTCTTTTAAAAAAATATAACATCTTGGTGACTGAATATATTTTAGGGGAATATATGAAAATAGAAATTTTCACTCAGACTTTTCTTTATTATAAAATAAGTTTATTATAAGGCTATATAGATATATATATGCATGCATATATAACATTATATCAGATATGGGTAACTATATGTAAGGTAGCTTCTGGGACCCTGGAGGGCTAGTGACAGAAAGAGGATGAATCATAAGTTGTCCTGAATCAACCTAGCACCTTTTCTTTCAGATCAACATTGGTTTGAAATGAATTGCTCATAGATCTTTGAAGGAAATACCTATGTTAACAAAAGTTTAAAATTAACAAAAAATTTACTTAGCTCTGATACAGAAAAGATATTCAACAAAGATATCCCAGTACTTACCTTGGGTAGAATCAACTCTACCCCTACTTTTATCTCCATATGGAAATTTATCTGTTCAATAGGGCAAAGTATGGTGAATTGTTACTCTTGGGATATTTGCCAAGAGTTTGTGTTCCCAGATGACCAAGAAGTCATATCAATATAGCTAGAGGTTATCATGAAACTCTAGGGAGGCACAGTTTGAGCCTTGTTTTCACCATGGAACCAATAAAGTTCTGATTTTATTTTAAGGAAAAAACTAGTCTAATACCTGCATTTGGGGTATGGGAGAGGGATAATCTGGTAAATATTTGTCCTATTATGGAGATGAGGCAGAATCCAAATTCTTGGAGGTATAGATCCAAATACTTACATTTATTTTTGCCTTTGGTTACTTATTTTTGCCTGGGCAAATAATTAAATAATAATTCCATTATCCAACAATTTTTTTAAAGTGTGAATTTTTTCAAACCCTTATCATTTATGTTCATTAAATTCTATTTCTGGGTTCTCTATTATGTTCCATTGATTTATTTCTCTCTGTCTATTTTTTTTAGTATTAAATAGTTTTGTCTAATGTAGTTGTGACTGCTTTTGGAGTTTTCTTGGCCAAAATACTTGTGATTTGACATTTTTTTTCCTAACTCATTTTACAGATGAGGAAATGGAGGAAAACAAAGTTAAATAGCCCAGATCATATATCTATTAGTTTTCTGAGGCCAGATTTGAATTCAGGAAGAAGAGGAAGACGAGTCTTCCTCATTCTAGACCTAGTACTCTATGCACTGTGCTATCTCACTGCCACTAGAAATGAGGTTTGTCCAATTCTCTCTGGGGTAGTGAGATGACAGTGGAACTTTTCTTGCTCCAAAGGCATATGGGATAGGATGCTATATAATTGGAGAGAGGACAGAACATGTGTAATCCAGGATTTGCCTTCTTCTATTCTAAGAGTTGGACTTCTTGACTGCAAAATTAGAGGAGTAAGCAGCCACTGATTGGGACCACATGGAGAAATGCCAAAAGCATTTTTATGAAATTATGGCATCAGGAGAGTGAGATACCAGTAGTCCAAGGATACAGAAGTAGTCCTCTTGTTATAGTAGTGTGTTCAGGAAACGAGTTATAAGGAGAAAAATCTGTCATTTCCGAGATTTGTACAGGGCAAAGTGTTTTCCCTTATTTGTCTAGACCATGTGGCAAGAGAGCTGGCAATGGAGAGTAAAGAGAAGAAAATGGAATCAGTCCAAGATATATGATATTAGAGCTTATTACTTGAATGCTTTTGTTTGTTTGAATCTCTGATATTTGATTGTTTAAAAAATCATATGATTATTAACAACAAATTGTTGAATCCAATGACTTTTTTTTGAGGGAGGTCATCTTCAAAGGAGATTAATTCATCTCATAATATTTTGGGGCTGGATAGGTTAAAAGAGATTCTCTGAGGAATATTCCAGCTCATACTAATAGACTCCCATTAAAACTCCCTTCAATTAGTAAATCTGAGGAGTGAGCCCAAGTGTTGAGGCCTGGTGGAGCAGGCCTTTTTTATAGGTAGTTAGAGCACCACCTGGTGATCAAGCAATTTAATACTCTAGCTGGTTAAGTGCATAGATTTAGAGACATATAAAAAAATGAACAAGACTTTGAAGGTTATTTTGTCCATCTTCCTACGTTAATGGATGAGGAAATTGAGAACCAGAGATCTAAAGTTATTTGTTCAAAGTTATACAGTTGGCCAATCCATTACAACTACTTGTTCTCTGCAAAAAACAGGTGAATGAAATTGGAGATAGAAGAATTCACTCCTAATACACTTTTAACACTATTACACAAACCATCTTCTTCCATATGGAATCACTGGTAACTTTGGAGGGAACAGCCACAGTTGAGTCATGAAGCTGGAAGTCAGTCTATACAGTACTGAAGAGTGTGACAGATGGGAGGAAGACAACACTGAGTGTGAACAATTTCCTCCCTAGGAATTTGGCTATGAATGTGAAGAAAAATTTAGGATAAGTACTAGAGAAATTTTGAAGGAAGGCAGACTCTTGGGATGTGCTTGAGTAGGACCCAGTAGATATAGAAAATTATAGATAATGGATTATTGAAGAGATACAAAAAATTATAGACAATGGATTATTAAAGAGATACAGAAAATTATAGACAACAGATTATTGAATACATACAGAAAATTATATAAAATAGATTATTAAAGAAATCTATGAGAAGATATTGGATAATAATAATGACTAAGATTTATAAAGCATTTCAAGGTTTGCAAAAAACTTGCAAAAAACCCAACAACCTTGTGATATAGGTACTATTATTATTCTCATTTTATACAAGAGAAAACTGAGGCTTGGAGAGTCTATGTGACGTGTTCAAGATCATACAGTTGATAAGCTTCTGAAGTGAGATTTGCTCAGGTCCCAAGTTCAGGACTATTTTCTAGAACCCAGAATTACCTAGGTAATCAAGTTTATTAGGAGAGGAATTGTCCTTTAAGAGGAGCAGATCCATATAAGAAACTAACAAAAATAAATAGGAAATGGATGATGATGAGGAATTTTGAGATAGAGACTCACTAGAGAAGAGGGAAATCACATGAAATACCTTTTTTTTTGTTTCAGTAAAGTATGAGAAGAGACTGCTGAGAGAGAGAGGAAGAAGGGAGATGAGGAGAAAGAGAAAGTTTGCAACCATTTTGTGCAGATTATGGTAGATAATAAAGAAGAATAAAAGGATTGTCTTACACACGGAAGGTTCAACTGAGATCTGAGAACACAAATTTCTTTTGGGCACAGTTAGCAAGGCTACATAACTTCCTCCAGCGTCATCAGTCACATATGGATAGGAGCAAAGATGTTAGAAGGTGTTTGGCAAGGTATGGATGCTGATGATAGAACTAAGAGAACATTATACACAGTAACAAGATTATATGATGATCAGTTCTGATGGATATGGACAGATTTAGAGGAATGAGGGTCAGAGGGAGATGGACAGTTATGGTTAGACATGATAAGCATCTATATTGTATCTACTCTGTGCTTGGTAGGCACTGTACTAAGTGCTTTACAAACATCTCATTTGATCCTCACAACCACCTTGGGACTTAAGTGCTATTAAGATTCCTTTCTTACATTTGAGGAAATTGAGGCAGACAGATTAAATGACTTGACTAGGACCATACAGCTAGTAGGTATCCCAGAGTAGTTTGAACTCAAGTCCTCCTGAGTCGAGGTCCAGTGCTCTCTCTATTTTGTCACTTAATTGCATTGGAATTAGAGGAATTTTTTTTATCATGGATATGAATTATTGACTTATGTAATGTGATTGAGAGTATTACTATAATTTATGCAAATTATTTATTATAGCAGCCTACATCTTTATATTTCTATAGTTGGCCAAAACATGTAAAAATGCAAATCCTACCAATTATTTTATCATTATTATTTAAAGAACCAAACATAACTTTAAAGGTTGTCCCTCAATGAGGGACTTCCTCCCTTCCTCCCTTCCTCCCTCTCTTCCTCCTTTCCTTCCTCTCTTCCTTCCTTCCTTCCCTCCTTCCTTCCTCCCTCCCTCCCTCCCTCCCTCCCTCTCTTCCTTTCTTTCTTCCTTCCTTCCTTCCCTCCTTCCTCCCTTCCTTCCTCCCTCCCTTCCTTCCTTCCTTTCTTCCTTCCTTCCCTCCTTCCTTCCCTCCTTCCTTCCTTCCTCCCTTCCTTCCTTCCTCCCTTCCTTCCTTCCTCCCTTCCTTCCTTCCCTCCTTCCTTCCTTCCTCCCTTCCTCTCTTCCTCCCTTCCTTCCTCCCTTCCTTCCTCCCTTCCTTCCTCCCTTCCTCCCTTCCTCCCTCCCTCCCTTCCTTCCTTCCTCCCTTCCTTCCTCCCTTCCTTCCTCCCTCCCTTCCTTCCTCCCTCCCTTCCTTCCTCCCTTCCTTCCTTCCTTCCTTCCTCCCTCCCTCCCTCCCTCCTCCTCCCTCCCTCCCTCCTTCCTTCCTTCCTTCCTTCCTTCCTTCCTTCCTTCCTTCCTTCCTTCCTTCCTTCCTTCCTTCCTTCCTTCCTTCCTTCCTTCCTTCCTTCCTTCCCTTCCTCCCTTCCTCCCTCCTCCCTCCCTCCCTCCCTCCCTCCCTCCCTCCCTCCCTTCCTTCCTTCCTTCCTTCCTTCCTTCCTTCCTTCCTTCCTTCCTTCCTTCCTTCCTTCCTTCCTTCCTTCCTTCCTTCCTTCCTTCCTTCCTTCCTTCCTTCCTTCCTTCCTTCCTTCCTTCCTTCCTTCCTTCCTTCCTTCCTTCCTTCCTTCCTTCCTTCCTTCCTTCCTTCCTTCCTTCCTTCCTTCCTTCCGTCCCTCCATCCTTCCTTCTTGGTAGCTGGTAGGAAGATAACTATTTTAAAAAGATATTTCACTTTTTACCAGTAGGTGGCAGGCCAGGCTAAGGCAACGTAATGGGATTCCCATGATATAACCATCCCTAAAATCATAATTCTGATCATGGACAACAAAACCATATAATTGCGTGATATTCATCTGTGAATTTCATGGCCCAGTGTTGTTATTGGGAATTAGATAATATATATAAAATGCTTTGCAAAATATTGACGGTTATCACTAAATCGATTTTTAAAAATTTCAACAAGAGGGCCCAGATTTTCAGATTAAAGGAACCTCAGGAACTATTAAGAAGAATTCTTTCAATTTGTAGGGAAAGAGAAGGGAAAATGAATGCAATACTGGATGATTCCTGGTGGGAGCTCTCCAAGATAGTTAAGTTATAATAGATATTAGTCCTTTTGGATTCTAAGGTTTAATGATTCATTCAATCTAAAGATTTTGGATATTGAATACATATTTTCTCATTTAAATTTGAATGATATAAACCAATATGTATTCTTAAATGATTTTGGGGGAGAGAGAAGGAGAGTCGGAATTAACCCTACCTTCTTGGTTCATGCAAACAGTTAATGAGACTTCAAGAACCTATATAGATATTTTTAGATAGAAGCTGAATTTAGTTAATTCAGCTCAATGCAAACCTATTATTGTATTTGCAAAGACCACTCCCTGCCTTCCTCCTAAAGGAAATTCTTTGCTTCCCACAAACCAGAGTTTCTAGAGTTTCTCATAGATTTTATTCTTTATTTTTAACCAAAAACCCTCTTGTTGAAATTTAAAAAAATCTATTTAGTGATAACCATCAATATTTTGCAAAGCATTTTATATATATTATCTAATTCCCAATAACAACTTTGTAAAATAGGTGCTGTTATCACCATCCCTATTTTATAGAAGAGGAAACCAAATCTGAGAAGTTGTGGATTACATGACAAATAAGGGTATGTTGAAGGGTTCAAACTGGGGTCGGTTTGTCTTGACTCCAAATCAAAGACTTGATTTATTGTACCACTAAGGACAGTGTCTCCTTAGGAAGAATGAAAAAAGATGAATTGATCTTTTCATAATGAATTTAATCCTTCTGTGTTCCCTTCCATCCTTTCCTTTTGTAGATTAACTTGTTTCAGTTATTTCTTATTTCAGGAGTGCCTAATCTTTTTTTTTTTCATAGACCCTTTTGGCTAGCTGGTGAAGTCTGTATATCCTTTTTCAGCATAACATTTTAAATGCATGAAATAAAATGTATAGGAATTACAAAAATATATTATATTGAAATACAATTATTAATACATTTACCCATCCAAGTTCACAGATTCTCTAAAATAAATCACTGCATATAGGGTTCTGTGGATTCATGCTGATGAATCCTTATTTTGTTTCAATATTCCATTTATCTCACGCTCAAGATTTTTCAATTCTAGGTCTTTCCAGGACTTAAAAGAAGCCTTACTTCATAGCAACTGCCTATTTTTCCAGTCAGTTTCCCTATAGGATATTACTATTTTTGTCAATTGATAATTTTCTAGGTGATATTTTCTTCTCTCCCATATGTTTCAGGGTACATTCTATTTTCAGCAAAACTAGTTTTGAATAAATTTCTTCTTCCTTTGAAAAAAAAAGATGCAAAAGAATGTTCAATTTGAATATAATTTTAAATATTTCCCAAACCTAAAATTCTAATCCATTCATTCCATTCCAGAAACATTTGATCTAAAATAGAGATTATCAGGTGCTAGAAGACCAAAGGTCTTACTCACGGGGGTGAGTAAACTTTCAGGTTCCTCATGGGTACTAAAGGAAGAATTCCTTTAAGAGATCTTATTAGAATTTGTTCAAATTATGAAAGCTTCTTTGTATATTCATTTCAACAGAACAACCATGCAGCAGAAAAGTATATTAGCACAAGTGGTGTGTGTGTGTGGGGGGACATTGTAAGGAGTGCTGAATTTGTAATCAGCAACTTCAAATCTCAGTTCTTCTATTTCCTATCTGTAGGAATTCAGGAAAATCATTTTGCCTAATAAAAAACAGATAGTGTTTAAATAACAGTGAAAAGGTTTGTAAAATACTTTAAATATGTCATCTCATCGTCCTTACACCAAACCTATGGACTAGGTGCTATTATTTTTATTTTACAGAGTATGAGGAGACTGAGATTGAGCACAGTTAAGTTTCTTAGGTAGGATCTGTACTCAGGTGTTTCTGAGCCCACAATGTGTCATCTAGCTGCTTCACTTTTCTGTCTCATTTTCAACTATAAAATGAAAGAGTTGAAATGGATGATATCTAAGGTCCCTTGGAATGACAGAGAAAATATTTCCTCTTTTCTCAGTCCCATGACAGCATCAATAAGTGTGGCAGTACTGAATCAATTACTTCAGTTCCCCAGAAATAACAAGATGAGCAGGGAGAAGAGCTTTCCCCTACCTAAGTCTCATGACAGCCCCTGAATACATAGTAACTGAAAGAAATGTCCTGCTTTGGCAAACCCGAGCCTGGTTCTCAGAGACTTGGTTGCTTCTTCTTTGTGTTTTTCTGCCTGATTTTAGGTGGTGGATAGTGATCCTGAGATGGATGTTTCCAACCTTGGTATTGAGTGCTGTGAAGGGTACCTTCTCTCCATCTCCATCTACTACAGAGCTTCTTGGAGAGCCCCCAGCTGCAGGATGAGTTCAGTTTGGGACCTGGATTGCCAGAAGACATGAGATTCTTTGAAAAGAACAGATTGAGAGCGAAAGATAAGATATCTTTCTGCACTCCTTGAAAATCACTGCATACAAATTCATCAGGAAATTTAGTTTCTAGTAATTTAAAAAGTGGCCCATCTCTGTTTATATCACTGAACCAGTTCAGGTCACCTAAGGATGTAGCTGCTGACATGGTGCTCAATGCCAACTGCAGACTACTGGATGATGCAAGATATTTCATAGGAAGTACCTTTACTAGTGCAGCTCTCGCTTCATTCTTGATCCTTGGGGCTATACTTAGAGTTTGGGCAAGATGTGTCTTTTTAAACTGATCTTCTATTTGTGACAATTAGTACCTCCCTTTGGTTCATCATTAAGTGCTTCCATTAAGCACTATTTTACTTCAATGCATTTATCATAATTCTTATTGCCAAAGATACCTGCTGATCAATCTAAGAAATAAATAAAAATGCCATCTTCAATTTTTATTCAACCTAAGCTTGACTGTCCCCCATGACTAGAATTCCCTCTTAATTCTGTATCTTAGTATCCATGGATTCCTCAAGGTTCACTTGCATTAAACCCTAGGCTACACATAAACACATACTACAAATTGTGTACCTTTGTTCTTGTGTTCATTTATATATAGTGATTTAATAAATGTAAACTGCTTTATTCACCTCAAAATACTATATAGATTTTAGTTAGATGTATTGTAGACATTTTAAATTCAAGTTAACTCAAAATTCCATCCCTTCTTTTCTCTTCATTACTTTCTTTAATCATTAAGGGTACCACCATCCTCCTAGTAACCCAAGGTTATAATAATAATAATAATAATAATATATAACTAAATAATATATAATATATTAATTATAAATTTATATTTATTTATATATTATATATAATTAATATATTATATATATGTAATATAATTAATATATAATATAATAATACCTAGGTGACATTCTCAACTCCCCCCAATATCCAATTTATTACCAAGTCTTGTCAATTCTATCTTCATAATGGCTTTTTTCTCCCTTCCAATACTGCCACCATCATTGGGAAGGCTCTTATTACCTCAATACTATTGCAATGATCGGCTGGTTGGTCTTTCTGCCTTAAGGCTTCCCTGTCTCCAGTTCATTCTTCGTTCAATTGTTACTTTTAACAAGTATGTATTTTGAGCTATAGATGCTTAGAAGACATCCAATTTCAGGTGTCCAAAACTGGTTGCTGTTGCAGGAGAGAGACTAAGAATGTATCTATGTATCTATCTATAGGAATTATGGACAGAAAGATGATTAAATCTGTGGAAACTGACAATCACTGAGTGAGACAGTAAAGAGAGAAAAGGAAAGCGGGCAGAGCTCTGGGAGGGGAAACATTTCTAGATAGTGTGACGTGAGTGAATAAGCAGAAAAAAATCAGATTGAAAAGAAGTGCTTAGAAAAATAAAAGGAGGAGTAGGAGAGAGCTGGCTTTGGCAAACCTGAGCACAAGGACACTACCTGGGGTTTTAATTTGAACAGGTAAAGATTATGGTGACTTGAATGGCTGAGTTTTCTACCAGGTAACCTAATTACCTTTTCTTAGCTAGGTATAGCAAACAAATTTCTAGGTGGACCTTGCTTTTGCTTTTCAAAACATAGGTTGTCATTATTGTCTTTGAAAACTATGATTATTGAAAGAAAGGGAACCTACAAGCCCTTTTCCTTGTCTTAGAAAACTGATATCCTGCACAAAGTTCTCGGAATAGATCTATCCAAATAGCTCCGTGATAGATACCATCATTCTTGATGAAAAATCATTCTCCATTGTGTGCATTTATTTTCTAAAAAATAAAGAGACTAAAATAAAATTTTCTCCAGTTTGATTTGGACTCAAACAACTAGAATAGGAAGGTGTTGATACACTGTAGTCAATGTATGATAAATTTTTGGAGCAGTTAAGTATTTGTAACTGACTTTTGCTTTTGACATGCTAAAAAAAGCATATGTAGACCTTAAGTGATATCATGGGAATCTAGAACTCCAGCAATGGATAAGACTTGAGAGGTCATTTAGTTTAAATAGTAACTAAACAGAAATCCTCTCTGCCATATCCCGACATATGATCATCCATACTTTGCTTGAAGATCTCCAAGAATGGGGAAGTCATCCTGAGACAGTCTCTTCTAAAGCACCTCTAGTTATTGGGAATTATCTGACACTGACACCTGTGGTCCTACTCTTGCTTTTTGGGGCCAAACAGAGCAAATCTAATCTATTTTCATCATGACAAATCTTTAAGTACTTGAAAGGATCTCTTATATTCCCTGCCCTCTACCAAATCTCCTTCCTACTTTGAAAGAAGGCTCTTTCCTTGTCTCCAGGTCTTAATGTAGTTTGTGGTATCCAAGAAAAATTGAAAGAAATAACTGGAAATAATTATCCAACCATATCTGAACCGAAACAGAGGATTAAATCAGTTATTTGGATAATTCAAACTGAAAGGCCAGTCCTACTATTACCTTGTCAATTTTGACCAAAGCATAATATTGACAGGGTGCACAAATTCATTGTATCTCAGTATCACCAAAGATCATTATCAGAGAAAGAGGACACTGTCTTCTTTTTCTTCCTATTCCCCTAAGAGCTCTTTAATTGATATAATCTGAAGAGTTCCAGAACCAATCAATGGGGTCCAGGTACTTTCATATGATCTCATGCTCTGATGTGCATGGAAGATGTCATCTGGCTTTCTATTGTATATGAATATAATGTTTACTAATGCACAGAGGTCTCAGTAGGACATCTGGGCAGAGTCACAGAAGCTGACAGCCTGAGGCTCTGGATATCTATAAATAATTCTTAATGAGTTCAGAACAGGACAATTCAGGGAAATGTATTGCATCTATTTTCCATTCATTTTATCTGTCATATCTATAATTTCCTTATATACTGTAATGATCCCTTTTATTTTTCTAACATTGTTTGGTTTAAATTCTTGAACCCTTCCTTATATACTGAGTCTTACATTAGCTTTCTTTCATTTTTTAACCACTTGCTAATTAATCTTTTAAAGAATATACAGTTTAAAGAATACAGTTATTTAAAAGGGCTGAAATATGACAAAAGTAATAAACAGATCAAGCTTTGAGATTGTAATAATACACTGGAGCTCCTTATATTTTTTCTACTTGTGACCCCTTTTTGCCTGAGAAATTTTTACTCCACCCTAGGTATATCGGTATATAAAATAGGCATACAAATCAAACATTGCTGACAAGAAATCTTAATTTCACAACCCTCACATTCTACTTACATGACCCCATATGAGTTTGTCACCCACAGTTTAAGAAATTCTGGTATTTGGAATATTTTTAAAAATTCTTTGGACCTATCTCCCTTCCCTTTTAAAGGTCTGAGAAAAGAGACCTTACCTTTTGAAAGTGGGAGGGTTTCTTAAAAATATGTTCAGTAACAATTTGACCAATAATAACTTCTATAGTGGTTAAATAGTTCACCCTTTTAAGTAACCATATAGTGGATAGAATACTGGACTTGGAGTTAGAAAGACCTGGTTTCAAAAATTGTGTGACCCAAGATGTCACTTAACTTCTTGATGCCTCAATTTTCTTATCTGTAAAAATGAGAGGACTGAATTTAATGGTCTCTAGGCTGTCCTGCAATTCTAAATCTATAATCCTTTCAGAGACTAGTAAGGGTCAGGGGGAGACTTGGAGGAAACACAGCACTATCGCTTACAATTTGGAATTGGTTCAATTCTTAAGGGTTTTGGAAGAGTGACAAGGTTTCCCCTACTGGTGATAAAGAATTTGTGACAATGAAGATAGTGGAGAAGAATGGTGATATAACACTAGTTAAGAAGTCAAGAAAAACCCTCAACTCAAATTCTCATGCAAAACTTTTTACAGAGTTTAGTGGAGGGTGTGTCCTGAATGACTGTGCTTCTCAAGGAAGTCTAGACTCTGGGGACATCGTGAAAGGGAGAAAAGATAGCCCAAGACCTGTGAGTGCTCTTGAAACAGGAAGAAATAGGTATTTTATGTTCAAACTAGCTTGAGATTCCCATTGATGAGGGCAGATCCTTATACCTTATGCCTTCACTAAATTCCCTATGAAACAGGATAAGGGACTACAATCTGGCATAAGATTTAAAAATTTTTTATTAATTTTATAATTATAACATTTTTTGACAGTACATATGCATAGGTAAGTTTTTAAAACATTATTCCTTGTACTCCCTTCTGTTCCGAATTTTCCCCTCCTTCCCTCCACCTCTCCCCTAGATGGCAGGCTTTCCCATACATATTAAATGTTATAGTATATTCTAGGTACAATATATATGTGCAGAACCGAATTTTGTTGTTGTTGTTGCTGCAAAGGAAGAATTGGATTTGGAAGGTAAAAATAACCTGGGGAGAAAAACAAAAAATGCTCACAGTTTACACTCATTTCCAAGTGTTCCTTCTCTGGGTGTAGCTGATTCTGTCCATCATTGATTAATTGGAATTGGATTAGCTCTTCTCTATGTTGAAGATTTCCACTACCATCAGAATACATCCTCATACAGTATCATTGTTGAAGTGTATAATGATCTTCTGGTTCTGCTCGTTTCACTCAGCATCAGTTGATTTAAGTCTCTCCAGGCCTCTCTGTATTCCTCCTGCTGGTCATTTCTTACAGAACAATAATATTCCATAACATTCATATACCATCATTTACCCAACCATTCTCCAATTGATGGACATCCATTCACTATGAAAAGGGCTCTGGCATTAGATTTTCAATATTTTAAAAGAAATTTTTTGGTTTCTTGTTATATATTTGAAATTGGTTAAAGCAGATAGCTATTAAAAACATGGCAATTCTACTTTTTTGAACATTTTTGGAGAGATAAGAAAGAAAAAGAGGAGAAAGGAAAGGGAAGAGGATTTATAGACCTGCTTTGGATGCTGCTGAATGCAGATGGAGCTAATAAACACATATTTAATGGAGATGAGGTTTTATTTGAGAGATGCTCTTAGTAAATAAGGATTGGTTAAAGTGTGAAAGTTAATGAGTTAGTAGTAATAGGCAGCTGTTTCCCCATTTCTCTGAGGGAGCAGCAGTGTAGCTCATACTGTCTTGAGATAAAAGGTTCCCCCATTAGAAGGAAAAAAGAAAGAGGTGCTGAAAAGAGAAAGCAATGTCCTAGTAGGAAGCGAGCTACGACCCTACCCATGTGAAGGGACTAGTTCCTTGACTTGGCACAGTCAAGGCAACAAAATTAGAGTGATGGACATCTTTATATCACTATCACCTACTAGAAGAGTTGACTATATATTAAAAAACCTACTTTAGAAGTAGCCATCTGCTTCCAGAAATGAGTAATAATAACAGAGATTTGTAAGTATTTTAAAAGATGACTAAAATGCTTTATGCACATTTCTTCTGTTACTTTCTATTTATACTGGACATATATATATATATATGTATATATTATATATATATGCATATATATATGCCTTGTTTGCATGTTGTCTCTCCTATTATATTGTAAGCTCTTGGAGGGCAGAGATTGTCTTTTGCCTCTTTTTGTATCACCAGTGTTTAAGGAAGAGCCTGACACATAGTAGGTGCTTAATAAATATTTATTGATTGATTTATTGGTATAATTGAACACGAAAGTGCATCTGTGAAACAAATATTATGAATCCCTTTTTAAAAGAAGAGGAAACTGAGACCCAAGTAGGTTGTTATTTTTCCAAGGTCGCACAAACAGAATGTTTTTGGTGGATCCATTTTACCACAGTCATAGAACTTATTTTCCTTTTAGGTTCCCAGAATTTCTACTCAAGCATTTGGTCCTTCCCTGTTAATGAGAATCAGATTCAAAATAGATTTTCTTCTTTTTGTTTTCATCTACTTCTGGAAAGATTAAATTATCATCAGGAAAATCTGAGTTGAAATATGAATCCAGAGATTTACCGGCTATGTGATCCTGCAAAATCACTTAACCTCAGCCCATCTCAGTTTCCTCAACTGTGAAATGGGAGTAAAAATAGAACCTGCCTCCTATGTTGTGAAGATTAAATGAGATATTTGTAAAGCACTATTAGCACTGTGTCTAGCATATAGTAAGCCCCTATTAAGTGCTTATTTCCATCTTTGCTTCTTCATGCACTCCATCCCCCAGCAGAACTAATATACTTTTTGTCTTTTACATGTGGCATCTGATCTCCTGTTTTTGTGACTTTGTATAGACTCTAGTCACATGAAAGAAAATTCCTTATTTTCCCTCAAAGGTTCAGAGCTAGTGTTACTTCCTTCTAGAGACTTCTGTCCCCATTTGTTGAAGTTCACCACCACTGTATATTTCCTTTTTTATGAAATCCCTATCTCTATACAAACATCTTTGCAATTTTTTTTCTGTAGAAACTTGGTAGACCAGAAATGTCTGATTGAGTATAGGAATGTATCCAGAGTTTCCCATTTTTGTGGCTTTTGACTTGAAGAAACTTCTACACAAAACTCTGAAGAGTTATCATCAAGGGGATCAACTCTTTGTGGAGGAGTCCTTCATTCCAATACAAACAATGGTACAAGATGGTACAAGAACCCTCAAGATTTCACGAATCTGGAAAACTATATAAAACAGTGATTATAAGAATGTAAATTGAAAGAACTTTCTCTTTTGTTATGATTTTCTTCAATAGAAGATTTTCTATCTTCAATAGGATTTTCTATCAACATTCTACTGATATGAAGGAATCTAATGTCTGGGAGACTTTGGTTTTTAATAATAACCTGATTACAGCATATATTATTGGTTGAATTCTCCAGGTTATTTTGAATTCTGTATTTACAGTATGGGGATTTGTTATCTGTTGATATGTGAAAGAGAGAAGAACTTCTCTATCATTCGAGCCCCCAAGTCATACATATCTTGCTAACTATTTGGTAAATGCTAAATTTATGTTATCTGAAATGATACTTTGCACAGTTATTACAATTTTCCTACAAAATCTACATTGATCAGTAAATTCAGTATTTTTAGAAACAAGCTTTCTGTAATTTCTGGTGGCAATGATCAGATCCTGAATTGACATAAAGTTTTCTCTTTGCATAAACAAATTCTCATGAATCAATCATTTGTTCAACATTTCTTCATCATTGTATCTGTGGCATGCTGTCAATAATTCAGTTTGTGGATCTAAACTGTTTCATAGGTTCCACATGGAAGGAAAGCACATTTGGTTATTAACAGTTTTTATTACTGCTTAGTGAACTTATGCCCGCTATTTCCAAAGTATTTTTGTAGTTTTAAAAAAAATCTATTCGTCAAAGGTTTTCAGATTATCCATTTATGTTTCTTTGTATAGAGAAGAAGAATTATTCTTTTGATGGACCTATGTACCATAATACTTAAAATATTAATAAGCCTATGCCCCAACCACTGATGCCAGAGAGGCCAAAATTCATCAGTTTTATGGAAACCTACAACATATTTTGGAAATAATACTAAATAAGGATGCAAGATTAATCATAGGTGATTGAAATGCTACAATAGGAAAGCAAAAGATAATTGGAATAATAGTCAAGTTTGATCTTGGACTACAAAATGAAAACAGGCCAGAGACTACTGGAGTTTTGTCAAGATAATTCACTTGTTACAGCCAACACTCTTTTTCAACAATGCTAAAATCCAATGCTATACATGGTACAGATGGTCAATTTAGAAATCAGATTGATTATATAGATTTCATCCAAAGGTGAAGCTCAGTCAGTTAAAACAGGACCTGGAGTAAACTGGCTCAGATCATAAGCTTCTTTTTGAAAAATTCAGACTTAAATTGAAGAAAATAGGAAAACCCATCGGACCATATAGTTATGACCTCAATAACATCCTTTATTTATATGAAGTGAAAGTGATGAATGATCTCAAAGGGATTAAATTTAGTAGATAAAAATACTTGAAGAACTATGGACAGAGTTTTGCAATACTGTACAGGAAGTAACAACAAAAAATTTCCAAAGAAAAAGAAGAGGAAGAAAACAAAAATGGCTATTTGATGAGCCTTTACAAGAAGCTGAAGAAAGAAGGAAAATAAAAGATAAAGGAGAAAGAAAAATATATTTTTCTCTATTCACCTGAATACAGAATTATTGAGAATAGCAAGAAAAGAGAGAGGATGGTTTTATTAACTGAGCAATGCTAAGAAATAGAATAAAATAATATGATGGGAAAGACAAGAGATCTTTTCAAGAAAATTAGAGATAATTTTAAAAAGCTCCATGAAAAAAATGAACATCATAAGAGAAAAAAATGGTAGGGACAGTAACAGAAGAGATTAAGAATAGGGGGCAAGGATATATAGAACTTTACAAGAAAGATCTTAACTTCACTGATAACTATGATTATTAATATAGAATCACATATCTTGGAGAATGAAGTTAAAATGTGCCTTACATAAACATTGCTAAAATAAGACAAATGGAGATGATGGAATTCCAATTAAACTATCTAAAATGATCAAAGAGGACGCTAATAAAGTGCTCTATTCAGTATGTCAGAAAATTTAGAAAATTCAGCATTGGAAAAGATTAGTTTATGTTCCAATCTTAAAGAAGGGGAATGGAAAAAAGTGTTCAAATTACCAAATAATTGTGCTCATTTCACACACCAACAGAGTTACAGTGATGATCGTACAAGGTAGACTTACAATAAATGAATCAAAAAAAGAGCAGAGTACTTTCTGTCACTGGACTCAGTTGGCTCTGGAGGAAAAAGTGAGAATGGTGACTTTGCATAACTATCCCTCACTCAAATTCAAATCACTTGTATATCATGGTATCACCTTTCTGATATCTTGGTTCTTTTCAACAATAAATTGCAGAAAAGGTGGAGGACAAGGGATTCAGATCAACTCTATAATTTTACAGAACCTGTGTTGATTTTCATTGGGAGACAGTTTCTTCATCATAAGTTTCATGCAACAGAATGTTTGTGGCAGCCCTCTATGTGGTGGCCAGAAACTAGAAACTACGTGGATGCCCATCAGTTGGAGAATGGTTGGGTAAATTGTGGTATATGAATGTTATGGAATATTATTGTTCTGTAAGAAATGACCAACAGGAGGAATACAGAGAGGCTTGGAGAGACTTACATCAACTGATGCTGAGTGAAATGAGCAGGACCAGGAGATCATTATATACTTCAACAACAATACTATATGATGATCAATTCTGATGGATGTGGCCCTCTCCAACAATGAGATATGAACCAAATCAGTCCTAATAGAGCAGTAATGAACTGAACCAGCTACACCCAGCGAAAGAGCTCTGGGAGATGACTATGAACCACTACATAGAATTCCCAATCCCTCTCTTTTTTGTCCGCCTGCATTTTGGATTTCCATCACAGGCTAATTGTACACTATTTCAAAGTCTGATTCTTTTTGTACAGCAAAACAACTGTTTGGACATGTATACATATATTGTATTTAATTTATACACTAATATATTTAACATGTATTGGTCAACCTGCCATCTCAGGGCGGGGAGGAGGGGAAAAATTAGAACAAAAGGTTTGGCAATTGTCAATGTTGTAAAATTACCCATGCATATATCTGGTAAATAAAAACTATTAAAATTTTAAAATAAAAAACAAAAAATAAGTTTCATGCAATAACGAAAATCATAAGTTTATATGAAAATAGAATATTGACAGTTATTACAACAGCAAAAACTTGCATTGTAATATATATATATATATTTTTTTTTTTAAATTTTTTTTTTGCTGAGGCAATTGTGGTTAAGTGACTGGCCCAGGGTCATATAGCTAGGAAGTGTTAAGTGTCTAAGAGCAAACTTGAACTCAGGTCATCCTGACTTCAGGGCTCTATTCATTGCATCTAGCTGCCCCATTGCAATATTTTTTGACTTTTTAAAAAATTTGACTAATTTAAAGAATTAGATTCTTTCATTGCCCATGTCTCATAGACTTGTAGAATGTTAAAGCTAGAAGGGACCTTCTAGTTTAACTGTGCCTCATTTTACAGATGAGAAAACAGACAACTAATGGTAGTGACTTATTCAAAGTAACAGCTACTTTGTAGAAGGACTACTCTTAGAATCCAATCAGTTAGTTCCTTACTTACTCTATTGGTCTTTCTAATATAGGAATCAATTAAGCACTAAATAGCTCAATAGTTATCAGAAGTCTTTTATCATAGGGCCATTCTAAGACCCACTGGGGACTACTGGATGAGGAAGCTCTCTCTACTAATGCTGTTTATAATATTACATTTTTGCAATTGCAATTTATAATATTATAAAACTGTCTAGGGCACTGAGATGCTAAGCACAAATCACCCCCTTGACTCTCAAAATTTGCATAAAATGAATTTCAGAGAGAATCTTGAAGAAAAAATAAGGGTAAGCCAAGAGTAATCACCTAGTACTCCATACATTGTAGTTAGTAATTCTGGTGCATGCAATTAATACAAAATGACTCCAAATCTCAGTATGTATGAATAAAAATAACATCTTTAGAGATCATTGAATCTACTTTCATTTCACTGAGAAATAAACCAAAACAATCAGTCCTCAAGCATTTATTAAGCATTTACTATGTCCTTCGGGGATATAAGCACAATACAATAATTTCTACCCATAAGGGTCTTACATTCTATGACACACATTTGTTTTCTGCTATCTGTAGTTCTGTAATAGGGGTACATCCAAGGGAGAGAACTTGTGATGGGATGGTAGACCCTGGAGATAATCCCAGTGGATATTTCTGAGACTTCAGCTCTTGTGAGACTATGAATCTAAGGCACAGAGTGATTGCCTGAGGGGGAAGAGCAAAGTCTAGGAGGAAGCAGAGGCTGAGCCATGTGATGGAGATGGCAAGTGACAGTGCCAACCCGGAACTTGATGAGAAGGTTATTGGCTAAGCTATGAGGATATGAGTCAGCAGGGATATGCAAAAAGTGCCAACCAGAGGTATATCTGGGGACGGAGTGATGACTGAGGACTAGCAAAGCAATTGCTTGAATTTGACTCTTCTTTGCCCTGAATTTCTCAGTGCAGAAAAGCTGGAGGAAGAAATATTTATTCCCAGACTTTGTCAAGGAAGAAGGAAATGTGAGGGTGCTCACTTAAGGAACAGGAACAGGAAATTTCAGTTTCCATTTTTAAAGATTTACATGTCTTCATTTATTTTTTGCTACTATTTGCCTAGATTTGTAAGTACAGCTCATATAAGCTCCTTATAAGTTCCTTATCCTATGATTTCAGAAAGGCCTGGAGAGACTTACATGAACTGATGCTGAGTGAAATGAGCAGGACCAGGAAATCATTATATACTTCAACAACAATACTGTATGAGGATCAATTCTGATGGACATGGCCCTCTCCAACAATGAGATGAATCAAATCAGTTCCAACCGATCAGTGATGAACAGAACCAGTTACACCCAGCAAAAGAACTCTGGGAGATGACTATGAACCACTGCATAGAATTCCCAATCCCTCTAATTTAGTCCGCCTGCATTTTGGATTTCCTTTACAGGCTAAATGTACACTGTGTCAAAGTCCGATTCTTTTTGTTCAGCAAAACAACTGTTTGGACATGTATACATATATTGTATTTAATTTATACTTTAACATATTTAACATGTATTGGTCGACCTGCCATCTGGGGGGGGAGGGGGAGGGGAAAAATTGGAACAAAAGGTTTGGCAATTGTCAATGCTGAAAAATTACCCATGCATATATCTTGTAAATAAAAACTATTAATAAAAAAAATAAGTTCCTTATCCTAACCACTACTCAGAGATGAATCTTAGGTCCTGGAGTAACGTTATATCTCATCCTCAAAGTTCTACAGATACCCCCAAGGAGTTAAGGGTCATTCTTTAATGTCATTGGTTCAAGCTCCTACCAATGATGTGTCCTAAGATTATCAGTCAATAATCACTTTTTTTCCCCCTTAGGCATTGCCCAGGATCACACAATTAGGAAATAATCATCACTTTTATCATCCAATCTTAAGTAACTTTTAGAAAGCTACTGAAGAAATATTTTTTAAAAAGAAATTTTAAAAATATACCTTTTGAAAGGGAATATGACTATAAGAAAAGTTGGTACAAAGCCTTGTCCTAAAAGTCTATGACACATTTCCCCATAAGCATATTCTGAGTCTAGGGAAATGTAGCCTTGAGTTTATAGTGTACATGTAACAAAACGTAGCTCACAGATACTGATTACTAGAAGTCCTTTTCTTCATTTATAAATGTTCAAAAAGTTCTTGGGCATGATTTAATTTTTTGCAGGACTCTTTGTGGAGCTGTTGTATCTGTATTCTGTCTATTCATGGCTCCCAATGCTGATGTTGTTCTCAGTAATTCAGGGATGCTGCTAGAAAACTGATGGGAAGATGGGAAGTCAAAAAAAATCTAATCCCTTGAAGGATTTTGAGGTACCCCTTTGGCTAAAGGATTGGGGGAGGAGATCTAAGTTGACTTCAAATCTGAGGCCTGTCCCCCCTTTCTCTCTCTTTAAGGTAGTTCCTTCTCAGGTGTTTTTACTGGAGTACCCCACTTGTTCTGATTTTTCACATGACAGCAGTTCTAAATTGGCTTAATAATTCCTAGATAACCCATGGGACATTACCATTTCCCGAGTTATCTGAATATGATTCCTATGCAATAGCTCTTTAGTTCCAAAAAATATTTCTAACTTAGTCTAAAATCCATGCTTGAGATTAATTGATTGGAAATATTATCGCATACTTTAAGTGGCTCAGGGTGACAATCAATCTCTCCCTTAGATTAGCATGGTAGCAAATGGAATATCTAGGCCTGAATTTCACTTTAAGAGTTCCCAATTTCTGTTTGGTTTGTGGCTTGAGTTACATTAGATAAATTGACCCTCATGGTATAAATACAAGTCTAAGTGCTGCCTGACCAATGGGGGACAATTCCATTCATATCTTATTGTACTTTGAAGGGTTATTTATCTTTAGGGCAATTCAGTGAGTATTTACTTAGCACCTATTTTTGTTGTTCAGTCATTTTCCAGTACAACTCTTTGTGACCGCATTTGGGGGTCACAAACTACTAGAGTAGTTTGACATTTCCATCTCCGGCTCATTTTACAGATGAAGACACTGAGGTAAACAGGATTAAATGACTTGTCCAGGGTCACACAGTAAGTATATGGGTTACAGGGACCCACTAGTCCAGGATCATACTTAAGTATCTGAGGCTAGGTTTGAGCTCAGGAAGGTGAGTTTTCTTTACTCCAGACCTGGCACTCCTAACTGTACCACCTAACTGCTTTAGCACCTACTATAGGAATTTAAAGTTATAAGATCTGCAGTTAAAATGTTTATTGTAATATTATTTTGCCAGTGAGGAATCTGAAACCCAATTTTTGTCCAAGGTTTCAAGGTTAGGTCATCTGATTTCAAATATTGTACTTTTCAATAACTATAATAAACTAAGGTGGATATGTCCTGATACTGGCTGATTTTTAAGGGTCTTCAAAGAGAAGAATATGGTATAATTTTTATTTCTCCTGTTTAGGAAAAAATGATCATGGGACTGTGGTTTGTCTATGCGAGAACACACAGGATGGCCATGATCTTTTAGTTTTCAGGTAAATCTAAATTAGTAGAATAGAAAACCAGCTACTTATGATTGTGTATTCCTGTAATCCTTGCTACCAGTAAGACTGAGGCTGATGGATCCTTTAAACCCAGGAGATTTGAGTTGTGTTAGACTAAGTCAACAATTGTCTATACTAAGCTTGGTATTGATATGACTCCATGGGAGTGGGAGGCTACCAGGATAACTAAGTAGGAGGAAACTAGCCCAAATCAGAAATAGATCAAGTCAAAGCTTCAGTCATATTAGTCAGTGGTGGGAACAGCCACAAGAGTAGCCACTTTTGGCATAGGTAAGATAGGGAGATCTTAAATAAATGAATGGATAAATGAAGAAATAAATGAAGAAATTAAAAAAAAAAAACTATAAGCAGAAAAACAACCTTTGTTCCCCTTTCCTTCCTTCCCATGTCAAGGGACAACGGGATTGTTGGACTAGACAGAAGGAATGATTCATTGGGGACACTCAGAAAGCCACGAAACTGTATATTATGTTCCTGGGGGTGTAGGAGAAGCCAAACTTTAGCCTTTCTCAGCAAGCTTCTTTCCAGAGCATTTGATGTTGCATAAGAAGATATTTTCCCAGAATGTTCACCAACATCAAATGCTTTCAGAGAATTAGTTTGTACTGTAATGTACTTTGCAGCCTAAAGCCTTGAAGCTGGAAGAGCTGAAAGACCAGACCAGATATGAATCTCCTCTACGATTCCATTGTTTCAATTGATTAGTTAATCAACATGCATTTTTTAAAAATGCTGATCCTTTGTAGAGAGGAGGCAATGCAAAGACAAAAGTAAAACTTCCTGCCCTCAGGAGCTTACTTTTTCATATAATGACATATAGAATGTGTATATCTCGACTTCTTTCTCTTACTCTCCCTCCTTCTCCCCATCTGGTGTCTCTCTCATTCTCTGTCTCTATCTCTGTTTCTCCTCCTATCTCTAGATCTACTTTTATCTGTCTATCTTTGTCTCTATCTTTACCTTTATCTCTATCTCTGTGGCTGCTTGTCTTATCTCTGTCTCTACCTCTGTCTCTGTCTCTGTCTCTATTTCTTCCTCTTTATTTATGCTTCTACATCTCAAGATCATCTGTACAAAATAGATACAAGGGAATCTGGAATTTTTTAAAGAAATGTGTCACCCACTATGTTTTATACATCTCTAGTATAAATAGTGATCTGGTTAAGCTAAAGTGTTACATGTGAGATTATGTAGATAATTTATGTCCACATCTCCCAACTCCGTCCCCTATTCTAGACATTTGTACAAATAGTTCAAGCCAAATGGTAGGCTAGTTATGACCTACCTGGGAGATCATAGCTAGGGGAATCTGTGGTTAGAGTCCTTGAGGAATCTATAAGAAAAGTTTGCATCATTTAAAAGCTTTAATAATTTAATAATCTTTGATAACAATGACTTATCTTCAGTAATTCATTTTAACAATCATCTTTAGTAATTTAAAATCATTTAATTATAATGGCACTAAGTGCTACCATTTTTAAGCACTCTCAGCAACATGAAGTAACCTAAAATGTTTCAATATATCTCATGATTATTCTCAGGTTATGTTTATATCATTAAGTCACAAGGTTGAACCTTTCCGTCTCCTTTAATCTAAATATCTTCTTTTGACACTTCCCATGTATTTTGCTTATACATAGCTGTTGCCTTGTTGCTTCCTCTATTAGATTGTGAGTTCCTATGAGACTGTGTAACTGAATTTATTTGATACCCAGAGCTTAGACTTTAATAAAGGCAAGCAAGTAGGACAGTGAATAGAGTGCCAGGCCTGGAGTTAGAAAGATCTGAGTTCAAATCTTACTGCGGACATTTACTGGTTGCGTGAGTCTGGGCAAGTCACTATTTTCCTCAGTTTCCTCATTTGCAAAATGAGCTGAAGAAGGAAATGGCAAACCACTCCAGGATCTTTGTCAAGAAAATCCCAACTGGAATCACAAAGAGCTAGAAATGACTGAAATGAGTGGACAAAAATAATAATGGCCTTAATAAATGTTAATTGATTAACTGAATAATTTCATATGTATTTTGGTAAATTAGATGTAGACATAGAAAGGATGTGTGTGTGTGTGTGTGTGTGTGTGTGTGTGTGTAGTTTGAAAGTGGCCCCAAAATGTGTGAAAGTTGTCTAGTTCATCACACAATACTTCATTAGTTTATTTGCAACAGAACATAACACAAGAATGTTGCATGTCAATACCTCCATTTTGACAGTATTTAACACAAAACTTCCAAGGCTCACAAGATAATAAATAACATTTTAGTTTTTCTCCCTCCTATCCTATTTGGCACTAAGGTTTCTGAGTACACAGAGCTTATTCAAATCAGAAAGAGTTCCCTTCACTGTATCAAGATTCCAAATATCAGAATTTTCCTTTAATTGGCTAATTATATCATCAAATTTATGGGATTATTTATCATTTTCCAGAAGGGGCATTTTTTATTTATCCTATAAAGGTTTTGTTTAGTGCCTTCTTCTATTGATTATTTCCAATTTATTCAGTTTATACCTTTTTTTTTTTTTTGGTTAGAGTTATTTGCATAGTTTTTTTTTTTTTAACTGACGGTGGGGACTGTTTTTTTTTAAAACCATTCTTTGGGTCATAATTTTTGTTCCCCTATACTTAGCTTGCTCTTTGGCACATAGTAGTTTTCTAATAAATGCCCATCAATTGATTAACTGCTTAAACTCCAAAGATAAGTACTTGATGTAGGTTATAAAAGACATCTATCTTTCAAAGTAGTGGAGCAAATGAAAAATTTAATTCTTAGTATATGGTGAGCTTGTTGAAAGATAGATCATATTGCAGAATTATGTATAGACACAAGGTTGTTCATTTGCAAGTAAAAACTTATGGTTAAAATAAAGACATTTTACCTGGGGATATTTTGTCCCCTTCTTTAAGAACCAAGATTCTTTCAATAATAGCATTAACAAAAAAAGCTTAAATGGAAAAAGTGATTTGGGAATGAAGGTAGCTGGGTCCAAATCCTAGTTAGTCACTCCTCATGTACCATATAGGTATTGGTAAAATGAGGGTATTGAACTAAATGACCTCATATATCTATTTCATCTCTGTATCTATGTTCCAGGGCTAAGAATTTGAATTTAAATTTTGAATTTGACCCCATTTCCTGAAAAATTTAAAGGCATTACATGAATCACCCTTTTGTTTAGAAATATTCCTCAGAAATTCTAGGGACAGAAATTGGAAAGAAGAGTAATTTTTGATCACAGAGTTCTGAGAATTCAAATTCTGTAGGTCCAACTTCAAACCCACAAAATTAGCATATCATCAATTACAGAGTTTAAATAGCTGGGAAGCAGAAGTGGACAATATCACTTCTATCCAGCAAACTCCGTTTGACTCAAGGTAATATATATGCATATTTTCTAATTCTTTCTTCTTGCCTAATCTTTTTTTTTGTTCCTGGGTTAAGAAGTATTCATAGTTTTTGAATGAAAATGAGCAAATTATATTAATATTTTCTTCTTACAAATGTAATTTTAGCGAATTTAAGAATTTAAGCTTTCCCTCCCAATGTTTAGATCAAATTTTATTTTGTTAACATCTGTATAGCTTTAAGCTTTTAGGCAAAAAATCAATATGGGCTTGTGAATAATAACTTTCTTTTTAGAAGTTATATGGATAGGTTACTACAAATTAAGTAAGTTGTATTAATAATAACCAGCAGTGGTAATAATAATAGCTGGTATTCATATAGCTTTTAAAGGCTTGCAATATGTTTTATATATACTTATATATATATATACATATATATATACATATGTATATATACTTATATATACTCTCTCTTTTTGTCAAGAGAAAGCAAAAGCTATTTCTCGATTCTTGTAAAGTTAAAAATTTTTATTTTTAAGTTCAAATTATGTCCTTGGAGAGTATAGGTTAGATCATGATAGCCACAAGGTAAACACAATTGGCTTAGGAATGAGCAGGAACCACCTAATGGAGCTTCATGAGAATAGCTTCTGCTCCTAACATTGACAGTTTGATTACTTTAATAATGACTTACAGAATTTAAACATTCAGTTCAACAAAGAACGACAAACTGAGTGAGTGATTGGAAAATAAGGTTCTTGTGGCTTGATTAGTAGAGTGCTATCTCTAGAGTCAGAATATTTTGTTTGCCAAATTATTTTCCCTCCCTTTCCTTTCTTCCTCAGAACTATAAAATGATGGATTATATTAGGCAGCCAGGTGGTACAGCAGAAAGTGTGGGATACTAAGAGTCAGTAAGACCTGAATTTAAAAAATTGGTCGTAGGGCCTAACTAGCTGTTGACCCTGAGCAGGGCACTTAACTTTTCTGCCTCAGTTTCCCCATCTGCAAAATATATTTCCCTCCCAGGGCTATCATGAGGGTAAAATGAAATCATATTAATGAAACACTTTGCAAACCTTAAAGTGCTATGTAAATTCTAGGTATTCTTATTCTTATTATTCTCATTATAATCCTTAGACTAGCATCCTTCTGCCTCAAAATTTATGATCTCCTAAAGGATAAAAACAATCTGAAATCCTATGAATACATCTTATGAACAATGCATCATATGCTCCCTTCTATTTTTAAAATGACTTTTTGTATTTTAAAATTATAACTTTTGAAAGGTATATATACAGAGCAATGTATATATTTAATCTAGGTTCAATCAGTCAAAAAGCACTTATTAAATGCTTACTATGTTCCAGGCATTATGCTAAAAACAATGGAAATTAAAAAGTAAAAACATCTCTTGACTTCAAGGATCTTATATTCTGATGGCGTTTTCAACACATAATCAATTATTTTCAGAGGGAAGATTATTAATAGCAGGAGAAAAGCCACTTTGCAGAAAATAGGATTTAAACAGAAATATGAAGGAAGTCAGGGAATCTGGAAGGGAGAGATGAAGTGGAAGAGCATCCCAGATATGGGAATAGTAAGTTTAAAACCACAGTGATAAGGGATAGAATGTAGTGCCCAAGGAACTGCAGATTTGCCATTATCATTGGATTGTATAATGTGTAAAGTGGAGCAAAATGTGAAAAGAGTGATAAGGTAGGAAGGAATGAGTTGTTAAAATCATTATTAGAATAATTTTATTATTATAGTATTATAAGTGCCATTCAGAAGACTCTATTTGAGCCTGGAAGTAATAGCAACTAGAATGTATTGAATTACAATAAATATGAGTAATATGATATAGGCAGAACTTTGCTTAGAGAAAATGAAACTTTCCCACTGAGTAGGAGATAGAATAGGGAAATTTTGGGAGCATGGAGACTAATTAGGAATCTATGACAGGAGTGTAGAGGAGAGGTGGTGAGAGCTTCAACTAGAGTTGGGTGTATCCAAGTAGGGTGAAAGGAATATATATTAGGGATATTGTGAAGGCAGAGACAAAATTTGACTTGCCTGGAGTCACATTACTAATGAGTATATCTTTACTATTTCTCAGATGTTGTTGTGGAGATCATCATTTTTGGGGCAACTATCTCCCAATGATTCAGTCTACTTACAAGACTGGAAACCACCTTTAAGTTGAGATCCAGGCTTAGGCAAAGATTCCAGATGCTCCCTATGGGAGTACCTGCTGCTTCTCCCTTTCCCTCCCTATTTTTAGCTTTTATTGAAGAGATAAGATTCCTATTTCAAGGAAAGTATAATCTTAATAGGAGTCTTAACTAGAGAGGGAAAGTTCTCAGTTTTCCTACAAGTTAGACTAACAAAGATAGACTCCATATTTCTTTCTAGAAGTGCAAAGGAAAGCTGGTATGGATGTGTTCTAAAGAATGTTAGCCAACCAAGAGAAGGAGCTTCTCTATTACTTACCCACCCTCTCAATTCCTTCAAAGTATAGCTTAGTTGCTATTTCCTACAGGAGCCTTACAGAATCTCCCCAAATATTTAGCAAATCATAAGATTATAGATTTAGAGCTAGAAGGAACCTTTGAGTTTATCCAATCCATCTTCTCCCTCTCCTCATTTTACAAACAAAAAACTGAAGCCCATAAGAAATAGGTTCCCTCTTCAATTTAGTAGAAATACTTACCATTTTTTGTTGAATTGAATAGACCGAGGCAGTAGAATTATGAATATTTATATAAATTGCCTAAGTCCAAAATGTATATAAAAATTGCTTCTTTAAAACACCTCATTAGAATACACTGTTTAGGAAGAATGAATATGAAGTCAATAGCTACAACACAATCTCTGATTTCTCATTTTTCCTTTCTCAGGTCACAGCCACCATGAAGCTGCTCATTTTCTCCTGCCTTGTGGCTCTTGCACTGGCCAGGCCAGTAAGTACAATGAAGTATTTAGAAAGGCTTTTATTCTTACCAGGAAAGGGAAACCATTGCAGTATCTGTGTAAGAAACCAAACAATAGGACTTTGGAACTTAGAAGCACAAATCGTTTTTTTGGCTTCCATTTACAACTGAGGCATTTAGATAGGAAGCAGGCAGATGGCTTCTTTTTTGGTTATTGTTAATTACAATTCAAGTGCTCCAATTTAGAGGGTACAATGATAATGCTAGTTATTATTATCATTGCTTTAAGCCTTAGTGATAGAGGTGTGAACATTTGGCTCCTGTTTGGAGTAATAATTTCTTAGTAAACTATTACATACTATTGTATATCATAAATTTATGTAGTAGGGTATAATATAGATTATGTAGGTTTTTTGGCTTTGAAAATTTTATTTCATTTTATTCTTAAAAGAGTTCTAGGAGAATAGTATTATTTTTATCATCATCCTACAGAGGGAGAAATTAGTCAGACAGAGGTTAAATGTCTTGCCCAGAGTCAGACAGCTTGTAAGTGTCTATAAATGAATTTCAACTTATGTTCTCTTGTTTCCAAGTCAGTGCTTTATCCACTGTGCCAACTAATTGCCTCTCAAGAACAGAAGAATAAGATAGAAAACGAATGACAATGATAGACACATAGAGAGGGATAATGAGATAAAGAGGGAGAGAAAAATTCCTAAAGTTCCTCAGATTCCAAGAACACACCTGGAACATCACTGGGCTTTCAGCATTCTTCAGTTTGAGATGATTCTTCCAATAATTTTGGCAATATGACGTACACACACACACACACACACACACACACACACACACAAAGGCAGACTCATTTGCCCCTTCTGTTACTTAGATGTTTTATCAAAAGTGTTTTCATGGAAAGTCAGTAGTAGTTAAATAGCTTCCATACACTTCCTTGTAACTTGGTAAATTTAAAAGATGAAATAGAAGACAGGAAAAATAGATGGCTAATTCAGCCTCTTTCTCCCAGAATGTTTCTTCCTCATTTTGGGTAATTCACACTAAACTAACAGAATTATTGTTGTTTATTTTTTACTGGAATTTTTAAAGTAATTGTCCTATTTATTCATTATATTTAAGAAGTAGAAAATATTCAAACTTTTTCATTTTTTAAAAAAATTATTAATAAAACTAATAATGAATCTTTTATTTTCCCCTAGGATGCTCTCAACTTACTTAATGTAAGTATCTTTCACTTAAATGCATTTAATAGCAAAACTTTTGTTTATCTGTATAGATTGCAGGTGTGTGTGTATGTATAGTGTGCATGTGTGTACATGTGTGCGTATGTGTGTTGCAGACTTTTGGTGTTCATTTCTTCCATATGAAACCTATGTAATTTATTTACCTTTTTCTTCCTGCTCATTTTCTTTATTCATTTATCTCATTATGAATTCTAAGATAATCAAAGGGTATATTCTGATCTTTCTACATTAATTACTAAAATTGCAACATCTTTCTTATTTATAAAAATTAGCTTCCAACCTCTATTTCAATTTATTGAATATATCTTTTGAAAACAAGCTGGACAAACCCATTTTCTCATAAGTTTTTGCTTATCTCTTTCTACATATACATCCCCTAGTCCCCCTAGGCTTAAATAAACATCAATGACAATGGCAATAAAATTTATTAGCAGAGTACCAAACAATAACATAAACACATAAATGATTATTCATGAACTTAGTTGTGAGAAACATCATACTTATAAACAATCACTAGAACTTCTGACTTCACAATTATGGAAACTGTTTCAACATTTAATGTTCTCAAATACAATTTTTGTCTCTTCTCAAGGATTCTCTTCATATCTCTTTACAAGAAAAGAATTAGATTAATTATTTCAGGAAATAACTTCTCTTAGTTCTTTCTGTATTTCACTCAGTCTATTGCAATTAATGTTTCAAAAAGAGTCCAATTGCCCATATCTCAAAATTCTGTTTCTATTTGAAGATGCATTAATTATATCCTTAATCTTTGTGGGAAAGACTAATGTAATATTACATATAAACATTTATAAATGTAATATGTTTATAAAGCATTGATAAAAGTATTCTGGAGCCATTCTATTAAAGCCAGGAAGATCTGGCAAATAATGCCTCGAAGTCTTTGTGTGAACATAAATGAGTCACTGAATCCCTAAGAACTTTCTGCAACTCTGTGAGACTTATACTAATACAGAGATGGGTTGCAATATGCAGCAGTAGAGCAACTTTCCATACCAATGAGATCACTTGTTCTTGATATATATGACAAATTATAACTGACTCTTTCTCCCAGCTCATAAAACCATTCCATTAATCTAGGTCTCATTACCCCTTCTCCTAATTGATTTCCCTGCCTCAAGTCTTTCCCCATTCAAGGCCAGTTGCCAAAGTAATTTTCATTAAACTCAGATCTGACCATGTTAATCTACTGCTATTGTCGAGTCATTCCATTCATGTCAGATTCTACATGATCCCATTTGGGGTTTTCTTGGCAAAGATAATGGAGTGGTTTGCTATTTCCTTCTCCAGCTTATTTTATAGGGGAGCCAAACTGAGGAAAACAGCATTAAGTGACTTGTCCAGGGTCATATAGCTAGTAAGTGTCTGTGTCTTGATTTGAAAACAGATTCTTCTGACCAGGTCTGGCATTCTATCCACTATACCACCTAGCTATACTTTTATTTTACTACTCATTAAATTCTTGTGGATCTTGATTATTCCCTAGGATTAAAATATAGTTTTCTTCTGTTTAGTTTTTTTAAAAAATCCTTCCAACCTGGTTCCAATTTATATTTTTAGCTTTATTGTGAATATTCTTTCACACTTGGCAACTCAGTCAAAATGGTTTTCTTTTTCTTATTTACATAAAGAACTAAATTTTCTTTCTCTGTGCCTCCGAACTGTCTTCTCCATTCTTGAAATGCACTCATTGCTCACCTTGTCTCATAATACTTCTCTTCTTTCAATATGCAGCTTGAATACTATGGTCCAAATAAAATCTTTCCTGACCTTCCCCAATTGCTAATGCTTTATCTCTCTAATTACTTGGTATTTATTTATTTTCTCTGTATTTGTTCTCTATGTCCATATCTGCCCACCTATTTGTCTATCTGTCTGTCTCTTTCTCTTTCTCTATCCCTATGTCTACTCATTCATCCATCTATCCCTCCGTCCACTCATCCAACTATCCAATATTTACTTATTGTGTTTTCTCATTAGAATGTTAACTTCTAGAGAGTAATAATTATTTTATTTTTTGAATTTGCATTCTCACTGCCTAACACAGTGCCTAATGCATTGGATGATGTTTAATATATTCTTGGAGAAAATTGATCTGTGAATGATAAATAAGTAAATATATATGCTTATTTGAATATATGTGTGTATACATATGTATATCTATCTATACATACAATTTCTGACTTTTTCTTTTTAACTTTTATAGAGACATATTAAAAATCAAGAACTGGAAAACCGTTTGGTAATTATTTTGTTCCATTAATACAGAAATTGGTTATGATTGGTAGAACTGAAGAGATGATGTATTAAGAATGCACTGTTGGAGTAAAAGGATCTCTTCAAAGTTTAGAGTAGGAGTCAGTGTAAAACTTTGATAATTTTTGATAAAATAATGGAGAGAAAATGGATAGCTCACAAAGAAAAATCTATAGGACATAGTTCTCAGGGTTTCATGGCAACTTACAATCTTGTTTTTTAGACACTGGTGATGATAAGAATACATTATAAAAGTCTTGGCTCAGTGGTTTATACTTTAAGGGGATCATCTATATATTTTCTTCTTAAGAATTATATTCTTATGATAACTGTTAAGTCTTTCAATTAGATTGCGTTGAGGTATTTTTAAACCTTAAGTATGTAGACGTGAAAATGACTTGGCAGAATTTACTCTGAAATGGAGAAGTGTTGTTCAGTCATGTCCAGATTTTTATGATTTAATAGGGATTTTTCTTTAAGATATTGGAGTGATTTGCCAACTCCTTCTCCCACTCATTTTACGGATGAGAAAACTAAGGCAAAAAGGTTTAATTGACTTATCCAGAGTCACATAGCTAGTAAGTGTCTAGGGCCAGATTTGAAATGATGAAAATTAGACTTCTGATTCCAGGATTGTCATTCCGTCCACTGTACTGTAATATAAAGACTTTTTAATTAGGTGACTCACTTCCCACTATCAAGGTTTGAACTCACATCCACCTTTTATCTCTTATAGAATGAAGACCCCATTCCATCAAGTGAGGTGAGTTATCCTGGGTGACAATCAGTTCCACAGTATGGGGCAGGATGAAATCTATTTTTTCCCTTCTTTTGTTTTATGTTACCCTGCTCACCTGCTTTTGGAGGGGGAAGAGGAAGGAAGGTAGATACAGGATCAGGTCTCCAAACTTAAAATGACTTCAATTGTCTACATCTATGTGTGGAGGATTATTTGGAGACCTTTTTGGATCACGTGTCTAGATAATAAAGTCCATTTTCTACTTTTTTTCTGTCAGTAAAGGAGAAGCTAATAATGGTCCCAGTGAAGTTGAAGTCACATAGCAACACTAAATACAGTGGCATTTTAGAAAGATGGCAGAGTAAGTTAGAACTTGCCAGATGATCCAAATTTCCTGCATAAAAAGATAGAAATTACCATGAGATGAATGTAGAACAGCAAAAATAAAGGGGTAAAGCAGTTGTACTCCTAAGATAACTTGAGAAGACCTCAGAAAAGATAGGACATCCAGGGATTGAGGTTTGGTCTGGGTGACATGTAGACCAAATGAGATAGGATATCTAAAAGATTTTGTAGGTGGGCCAGTGTTAAACACAAAGCTATAATTTTGTAAGGTGGCATTCTTTTTATATGGTACTCTTTTCATTCTCAGCTTCCTTTATGTTTCCATAGAGTAATATTTCATTTATGTTATGATTACTTTTCTTAACTAAAAATAATTATGAATACTTTTTGTTTTAGCAACACCTTCATTTGCACCCCCTAATTTTCTCCTTTCCCCAAACCAGTGAACCCTCCTGGTGACAAAGAATAATAAAAGCAGGAAAAAAAGGCGATTCAATAAAAATCAACTAACATATTGACAGAATCTGTTGCTATAATCCAAACATAGTCCCCACCTCTGCAAAGCAGGGAGGCGGGCATATTCTCAGTTGGTCTCCAGAGCTAAGCATCCTGTTCAAGTCTGCAAATGCTGTGATTTTCAATCATTTGACAAATTTATTTTTGCATTAGAGATCTCCATATTTTTCTGTCAAAGGAAATGGTTCTGGAAATACAACTGATGACACAATTTCAAAATGAAAGAAAAAATAAAAAGTAATCTACTCCTTCTTATTCTTTGCAGGTTTCATCAAGTGAGGTAAGACATTTGGATCCCAGCCTGACATGATGCTATTCTATTCAATCCTTTTCTACTATTTTATAGCAACAAAGGCCAAGTCTACACAACCAGAGAAAAATGAAAGTAGAAAAAAAATCTACCAAATATGAGGGGATAGATAAATTTAATATAAATTTGTTTGAATTCAACAAAAATCTCTTCAAATTTTCTTTCTTTTTTAAAAAACTTTTTATTTTCAAAATATATTCATAGTTTTCAACATTCACCCTTGCAAAACCTTGTGTCCCAATTTTTTTCTTCTTCTCTTCCTCCACCCCTTCCATTAGATGGCAAGTAATCTAATATGTTAAACAAATGCAATTTTTCTAGCATATTTTCACAATTAACATGCTGTACAAGAAAAATCAGATCAAAAAGGAAAAAATGCTGCTCCAAATTATGAAATAATTCCTCTCTTTTTTCACATTAGTCATGTAGATTCAAGCTCCATGTTCAAACACACACACACACACACACAGATATATATATATATATATATATATATATATATATATACCACATATAATCTTTCATGATTCATTAATGCTTACTTGACCAGAGAAAATATCTCCAGCAATGATTGGATGAGAATATGGGTGCAATCTTTAGCCATTTAAGAGAGTAAAGAGATTTGTTTTTGAGGACATAGTTTCTTCACCTTGGTGTTCCAGCTCTCTGTACTAGCCAGATACAAGTACATGTCTTGTCAATACTGAGTAGCTTCAGACAAGCCTCTAGTGAAATGGAATCTCTAATAGAAAATCGAGGCCCTCATATTTCTAAATCCTTTGCTGAGTTACTCCTTTCAGAATAAACCAGGTAAAGGGACATAGGTCTTTGTAAATGCATCTGGCTTTCATGCCGATTCCTGCCACTTTATGGTCAGGTTTCCTAGGCTAGAGTAGAGCACTAAATCTGAATTTTGTCTTTCCTAAGGAATCTGTGAACCAGGTGAACAAAGTTGTACGACCTGTGGAAAAATATGACCTGGACAAATCCAGAGAGGTAAAAATTATCTTTAAACTTAATGAAAACACTCCTATTACAGGGAAAACCATTTTTATTTGGAAATGAGACTTTGCCAGTGCTTACTTTTCTTTATCTAAAGAATGTTTCCCAAAAGTTTTAGTGCACTTTTGAGCTTTCAAAACTTCAGTTTTAAAAATGTCTAACAGACAATAAAATCAAAGTATTTTGTTGTTTCACTCTGGAATTCTTTAAATCTCATTCTTAAAGCTTAAGCTTTTAAAGCTCAAAACTGCATTAAAAATTTTAGAGTCCTCAATATAAAAATCATTTATGTATTCAAATATAGTTAATATTGATTTATGTTCTGTGAGTTCTAAAGTAGCTTGATAGCATTAACTATATCTGCAGTATACTTATTTATATGCAGGAAGGAAATAGGCAAAAACAATGGCTTGCTGGCAAAAAACTGCATTTTTGCAAAATCATGTTCATTCATATCTGATTTTGTGTGATCCATTTTGGGGTTTTCTTTGCAAAAACACTGGAATGGTTTGCCATTTTCTTCTCTAATTCATTTTACAGATGAGGAAATGGAGGCAAACAAGGATAAGTGATTTGCCCAGAGTGACACAGTTAATAAGTGTCTGAAATCAGATTTGAATTTAGGTCTTTCTGATTCCCAGTATACCACTCTATCCACTGATGCAATACTTAGTTGTCCTAAAAGGCTACTGAGACATTGCATTAAATTTTTACAATACAGTATCATGATTATACTTTCTGGTTACTCTTTCATTTCCTGCCAGCCAAACATGTGTTATTGGAATTGAACAGGAAATCTTTTAAAAGGTACTTACCATTGAAAGGTACCAAATGGGGTAGGGGTATGTGCAATATTATCTGTTGCATCATATTTAGTCTTTTATTAATTCTCTGTTCTTGACAGGATGTGAAGACTTTATTAAGAGAGGTGAGACTTGTTCATTTAATGAATCCACAGAATGAACCAGCAAAATGTCCTTCTATTATCTTCCTTTTGTCATACAATTAAGCAGTCCAGGACTGCTGCCAAGTCCCATTAGCCACTTTTAGGGGTTTGTTGTTGCATTTTGTTGACTCCCTTTATATGTTTGGTAATTCAGGGCAATTTGCCTGATATTTTTAAATTTCCTGGAGATAAAATATAATATGAGCAATTTATTTGGAGATAATTAAGAATTAATAATATTGGGGGGAGCAAATAACTTTAGGCAAATAGCCTACTAGTAGCAAATAATCACTGTGCTTTCAGTTATCTAGAATATCAGGATTGAAGCAATGAATTATCTTCACATTCTGTTTTTATTTGGCCATGAAAACTAAGCCAATAGCTATAATATATTTGTGAGTGTCATAAATTAAAATTGATTCTTTTTTTCTTTTCCAAAGGAATCTATCACTCCATCTACTGAAGTAAGAGAATTTCAGTACATGAAAAGATTTTGATATTCTCTATTGATTTAATCTATAGTATTTGTAAAACACTTCATTTTGAATAGAAAAACTTTTGCAGAGATCTTAAGTGAACTTGAAATATCATAATTTTACTTCATTATATTGCCAAAATATTTTTACAACTGAAATGAAAGAACGTTATTTGGGAAAAAAGTCCTCCCTCTTTCAAAATATTTATTCTGTTTTTCCAATTAAGTAATTATTTCTGATAATAATGGATACCAAAGAATCTCTTTTGGAAGGTGATTTTTGTTGATGCAATTATCTCTATGACTCAGGAAGACAAACAGGCAATCCAGTTTGTATTGGGCTGAAAGCTTCTGGTTCTTGTTTGCAAGGAATGGGTAGGATCCATTTGGTAGCGAGGGATAGAAGTTGTTGTTTTTGTTGGCCACATGATTAGGTATGAATAAAATTAATGGAAGCAGGTCTCACTTCCAGGATTTGCCCTTCAAGACCCTGAGAGAAAATTGTAGTGAGCTTTTCCATAGTGCTTTTAGGTTTTGTAAAGCACTTTATAACTATTATTTCGTTTCCTCCTACATCAGGCTCAGGCCTGATTACTCAGGGTAATCTAACAGGCTACCAAATGGTCTCATTTTTAATACAATAAAATTTGTCTTCAACAGGAACGTGTTCGCAGGCAGGTTGAGTACAACTTCAATGAGGTAAGGCGTCACATTATATGCTAATTTGGAGGCTCTCTTTCTCTCTATTTGAAGTTGTACCCATCAGAAGCTTAACTCTATGACCATTTGGGACGACAACTTGAATTTGAATCTTGGAACTGACCATTTTCTTCTTCCTACCCTAAATCTATGATCTTATGATTTTTTTCCCATTGTAGATCCAACTTACTTCCCAATACAATTATTCCTCAAATCCTGTTATCTTGAACATCTCACTAGGGAAAACAGTAGCAGCAACAACAAGAAGAAGAACAAAACTATTTCCATCCCCTATTATCACCTCTAGAACTTTTATCTCCATCTCCTTCAGTCTTCCTATTACCCAGGCCCAAATTATTCCAATTCATTTCTCTACCTTCTCTTCCACTGTGCACTTAGAATATCTGCTCTGTTATGAGTAGACTTCTCTCCATCCTTTATTTTTTATTTAAAATTTCTTTGTTCTTTTTAGCACTAAAATCTAGATATCCCTTTGGGATACCATATGCTCAGTTAACCTATCCAAAAGAAATGTTTCTTTCTACCATTCCTTTAAGTTCTCTTGGGGGAATGAGAAACGTGCTTTTGGTACATGGTGGAATAGATTTGCCAACTCTTTATTCTCCATGATGTCTTCCAAACCATCTATCCACTGCAATCACTCGACAATTCCATATAATCAGAATATTATTTTACTATACCTTCTTCCCATTCTTATCAGTGCTGTCTCCCCACATTCAGGATAGTCTTCTTTCTTCCTTCATTATTTCAACCCCTGAATCAGATTTCTTTCCAGTACATAATCTCCAATGGTATTTAGTGTCTATATCCATGAACTTTCTAATAGTCATATGTCATTGTTTCTTGACCTCCTCAACACTGTTTCTACTTCATTTAATTATTGATGTTGTTATACTACAAAATATTAATCTTTGAAATCTCTCTATTCTTGTACCATAATCACCTGTCCTCCTTTCCTTCCTTCTTACTCTCCTTATAAACTTGTTATTCGTTCTCAAACCCTTTTTATTTCAATCTATCATGCCTGATCCTCCTGTCGCCATATTTGACCAAACCTCAGATATTTTCATGAGAGACTCACTCCTGCCACAGAATTTCTCTTCCTTTTCAATTTTCCCCAATAATTTCCTATCCTGTATTATTTCCTTATCAATTTTCTTTGCATTTGTTCCCAATCATTACTGGGAAAAATCATGAAGCTCTATGACATTTTTCTTTTGTAGATTAATGATGCAAATCTTACTGTTGCTTGACAATGTCACGCTTGGGCATATTTCAGGGCAAATTGAAAGAGTGAATATTTCCAAATATCTCCTTTGTCCACCCCAAATGTTCAACTCTATTCATTTCCTTGCCTCTTGGCTAGATTGACTGCACTTCCATTTTATTAAGATCAAGGTGATCTGATGAAGTATTTACTACTTCTTTTTAATACTTCTCTTCCCTAACTCATCCATTGTTGGTTCTCCTTGATATCTGAATAAATACCTTTCTTTTCTGGCCAGAGCTAACCCATCCACTTAATCCCATTCCTTCCTGTACCCTATACAACATCACTGCATGGAATATTTTTTTAATTTTTTCTTGCATTGTTATAAGATCAAAGATATAGAGATGAATAGGAGTCTGAGATCACTTAGAGGATAAAGAACATTTGAGTTATAAGTGGCAGAATTTGAACCCAGATCTTCTAATTTCAATGTTATGATACTTTACTCTGCACTATTTTTCCTCTAATAGTCTATACCATCTCTCTGTAGTCTACTTATCTATTTGTCAAACTCTTGACCTTACTCTCCACTATAATTGTGGAGAGCATGTATATTATTAGATAAATAAGTATATTATTATGCTCTACATTTTTTAGGAAAAAAAAAATTTGCAGTTTGGAGTCAAAAGGACCTGAGTTCAAATCACATCTCAGATACTTGACACTTATTATCTGTGTGACCCTGGGCAAGTCACTTAACCCAAATTGCCTTGTAAAAACAAATGAAAGAAAAATATCTGCAATTCAGTATCAAACATACTATTAGGTAATCATTATATTCCCTTTTAGACTTAAAAAATTGTGAGTCCATCTTAAAAGTAATATGGACTCTTTTTTTTCATTATAGGAGGATTCTTCTGTCTCTAATGAGGTAAGCTAACTTGATTCTATTACTGTGGTCAGTGTATCAGTAAATATCATTAAATGGACTTCATGAATCACCTATTTTACTTAGATATCTTGGTTGATGGGAAGAATGGCAGTGCCCCTTACAGTTATATAAAATTTTGAGAGGAAAGGTGAGTTTGGGTAGAAAGATAATAAAGTCTGTTTTAGATATGTTGAGTTTGAGGTACCTATGGAACATGCAATTTAAAATGTCACAGTTTGTGATTACAAGATTATAGAAGAAACCTTAGAGCTACTTGAGTATTTTCCTTTCATTTAATAGAAAAGGAAATTAAGGAAATGTGTAGTTAAGGGACTTGCTTGTGGTAAAAAACAAACAAACAAACAAAAAAACCTAATAGTGGGTTTTGGATTCAGGCTTTCCTGATTCCAAATCCACTGTTCTGTCCATTATGTTATGTTGAGTTGGAGCTTGGAGCTTGGGAGACAGCCTGGTGCTAGATATATAGCTCTGCTATACATGGTAATTGCAGAGATATGAGCTTATAAGATCACCAAATGGGATGGAGTAAAAAAAGAAAGGACTTAGGAAAAATCTTTAGAGACATAATATGGCTAATGGCACACCAAAGAAAATTGATAAAGGACAATTGGACAAGTAGGAGGAAAACCAAGATATTGGTATTATTGAAATCTATAGAGGAGAGTGTCCAGGAGGAGAGAGTGGTCAATAGTGTTAAATATTGCTGAGACTAACAAAAGGATGAAGATTGAAGAAAGAGCCTTAGATTAGCAAATAAGAAATCATTTATAAGTTGGAGATAGCAGTTTCTGTTGAAATGTAGGATCAGATGGCAGAATGAGGAAAACTTAGAATGCTTTATTAATCACTAGCTTCTTTTGCACTTTTGTATACCACTGCTTACATTGGTATCTCAATGTGAAATTTTAATACTATTATTTTAGAATGTAAATAAATATTTTAAACATTTTTAAAAGAGAGTGTAAGGAGAAGAAGTAAAAGCACAAAATAGAGATTCATTTTAGGAGTTTGAGAAAGGAAGGAGAAATATAAGATAATGGTGGGATTAAATGCATTTGTTGGCAATAAAGAATCTATAGATAAAGAAATATGAAAAAGTACTTTAATATTCCAACTTACTTGACAATACTGGTCAATCAATATTAGGTTGGATATGTATCAAAATTAAATTTTTTTCTTTTCCTCATAAGTCTATCATTTCCCAAAGAATAATAATATATTAGCTTAGTTTTAAGAATTTCAATCTTTTTCAAGATATCCTTTATTTTTTACTTTATGTTTAAATTAATTTATTTTTTTTCCAGAGAAAGATTGAAGATGTCAATGAACAGTACCAATATTATCTGGTAACATTTCATTTAAGACTTGAAACACAGGTCATTGGGGACTAAAAAGGGATACTGATATGTTCTTTTGAACAAGGTTCATTTTCCTACCTTTACATGAAAACATGTGGGTCTGTGGATATTGTTTGTGATCATATTTCCTCATATTAGAGTGTTTCCTGGGGTTTTGATAAATGATTCATTTCCCTCAGAATGCTAATTGATCTCTTTATTGTTCTGAAGTAGATAGAGCTTTGGATATATATGCCCTTATAGTCACATCTCCTATATATGTTTCATTTATTTATATATTCATTCATATTATTCATTCATTTACATATTTATGCATTTATTTTTACCAGAGAAGACTTCAAGAGGACAGAGATCTTTACTTCCGCTATCTGGTAAAATTTCTTTTAAGATTTGAAGCAATTGAATGAAAGAGAATGTGGTACAATAATCTTTCTTTTTTTTGGTAGTAGCTGAGAATACTATATTCTACAAGAATAACACAAAAAGATGAGATTTGAGAGATTTAGTTCATATCCATAACCATCAAGTATTAACAGTATTTTAGGACTAGTACCTAAAGCAATAGAAACAATCAAACAAATAGGCTTTTAATTTGGTCTCCTAATACTGTTATCTCAGTTAAATCACTTATTATGGCCAAAGAATAGTGCTTTATTTTTCCCCTTACTTCAGAGGTACTTACCACAGCCTTCTACTATCCTTTGGAATTAGAGACTTAATCAGTCACTCATTTAACTTTATTTCAAGCCATAAATATAAAATGATCTATAAATATATATATATATATGTATATATATATATATAAATGTGAATTATCATAAAACTAAAATGATCTTTTAATTTTTTTTTTACTCAGGAATCTCTCTATTATCCTACTGAGGTGAGATATAATAATTTAATTTAAAACTTTAATATTATTGAAAGTGTTTTGAATTTATACTATATATATATCATATATATATAATTTTATTTTTTTAGCTAAGAAAATCTCAACTACACAGAGAACTCTATTTGGTAAGTTTTTGTTTAAGATGATGGAAATCAATGAAAAGAAATTTACAAATATATTTCTCTTTTCTTCTCCATAAAAAATTCCTACATAAAATCATTTAGTCCTGAATAATTCATTTGTGATTCTATTCATTTATGTTGAAGTTTCTTGTCTTCAGTCACAAGACTGATCTCTTATCTTGATATCCACCATTGTCCCAACTTTCATCATCTCCAAGTTTTTGACCTTTTGGTTGGCTATTTATTGGGTCTGTGAAAATAAGTGATTTATTTTTTTCTTAAATGTGACAAACTTTTTTTCCCTAAGGCCCTCTATCTTTCAGTTTTCAGATAAGCAAAATCAAACTAAAGCAAACATTACCAGCACCAGCACCAGCACCAGAACCAAAACAATAGAGCAAATCGTCATGTTGTATTATTTTAGCAATTAAACTGGGCTCTCTTTCCCTTCATTTAGACAGATAATCATTTGACTGTGACTCAAAATCTCCTTGATCTACACTTCTAATCATTAGAAATACATTTCTTAATTCAATGTTCAGCACTATTTTCTTTCTGCCATAATTAGTAATAATGATGATGATGGTGGTGATGGTGGTAACTAAGATTTATATACAGCTTTAAGGTTTACAAAGTTCCTTACAAGTATAATCTCATTTTATCTTCACAATAATCCCCATTTTACATTTACGTTGTTAAAATCAAGGCAGAAAGACATTTAGTGATGAGCCCAGAATCACACATATAGGAAGCATCTATTCAGATTTGAACTCAGTTCCACTGTACTACCTAGTTTCTTCTTCCATATTGGTCCTCTAAATTAGTTCTAATGTTTCCAATTTTTATTTCTATTGGAAAGGAAAGACCTTCAAGGTATTTACTATATCATAGATTATGGATTTCAAGAAAATCTGAGTAAACTAAATTTTCTCAGGTTGAAGATGGTTATTAGGCAATAACCTAATTAAAAATGTTTAGTTTCTTACTCAGATATTTTGAAGGGGAAAAAATACTTCTTTACTAGGTTTCACACAGAAATTTTCTTTCTCTTTTCATTCAATACAGAAATCAGCAATTCTAGAAATAAAATATTAGCACAATAATACATAAGTTAAGGAAAACATTATAGGAAAAGAGTATTTTCCTATCAATTATGAGTATTGATCTGTATTGCCTGGGAATCCTCACCAAATTATTCTAAGTCTCAGTTTCTGGGTACATAAAATGGGACAAATAATACTCTTGTAATTTACCTTCCAATGTTTTTGTAAGGAAAAAAATTGAAAACTATAAAACTAATGCATAAATGAATAGTTCATGATGAATTGTAGTGACTAAACTATTTCTTTTTTTTTTCTTCTTTAAAATTCTGATGGAATCATCTTGCATCATTGTATCAACAGCCTGAATTCTACTACTCCTATAATCCTATTTCCATGAGACCATTTTTGCCTTATACAGTAGAAGTCCCTGTCCTTTCTACCCACAATGCCCCACTACGTTCTATCAATAGGAACACTGAAGCAGTCTCTACTCGTTCTGAAGAGAAGGTGAGTTCCTTTTAATGCAATTTCAATGCAGCTATCATTTGAATATATACTGCAGAGAATAAACTCATAAAAATACCAAAGAAAGCATATCTAGGATATAATCAAAGACAAAAACCTCTTGTAAGAGTGAAAACAAACTTCAGTCTTTGGCTGAGCCAAGGTACACTACTTCTAGGTTCCTGACATGCATATGATCATATGATTTAGTTATGTTTAAGGAGTTGAACTTTTAATGGTAAATCCATCTAGAAGGGAAATTCATTGAGAAGGGAGAAAAAATCTTTCAATCTATACAGTTTATATTATACACATAAGATAACAATATTCTACTTGAAAAGTAAATTTTTATCCTAAAATTAGTAGAGAGTTTATTGAGTGGCATGTTCACTCTAGGAAAGTCAGTTTGTCAACCAAGTGGAGGATGGAATGTGAAAAGACTTCAAGAAAAGAAAACAAATAAATTTTGGGGTAACCAATTTTTATTAACTTGACAAAATTGTCAACTCTTCCTACTTTTGCTACATAGAAGGAAAGAGGTAAACATAATGTTGAGTTGTTTGATACATTGTTTAGGTCTCTTTTGTCTACATTTCTCTTTTTTATTGTGAACCATTTTTATTTCTGTTTAAATTAAATATTTTTCTTTCAGAAGAACTAAGAAGAGTTTCCCAAATTCCCCTCTCTCCTGATCCTTGGTAAGTCATTTGTAGTTTGTTCTTATGCAAGTGTCAGATCTAATTTTTATTTCATGTATATATGCAAAGGAAAACATTTCAAAAAATCTTGTATGTGCTTATTTACCTATCCTATTTTAACCCATTATCATTTGGGGGATTGTTAAATTGATACTTTATTAAATATATCTGTCGTACATTAATAGAATGTAGTTATTAAATGAAGTTTTGGGATTCACTATTATATTATACTTAAACTATAATTTAAAACATTAAATTTCATTTTAATAAATCAATTTTCATTAAAGATACAGTTAAAGAAATGGTGCTGGGGTATATTAGTCAATTTCCCAGGATATGTGATTCTATACTTCTCCAGTAATGGAATCTTTTAGCAGTGTGATGGAGTTGCACTGGCTCTTTCTTCTACAATAGTGACAAGTTGGAAGTCCAGTTTTCACCATCAATCTGGACAAGTAATTTCATCATGAGAAACCTCTTGGAGATTTGGGTGGGGTTAGCAGGTCTCTTTTATTTTATTTAAAGTAAAAGTTTTCCATTCATAACCATTGTTTCCAGTGAATGTCTATAGAATATGAGCTCCTTGAGAGTGGAGAGTGCTTTATTTTTGTTAGCACCAGGGACAGTGCCTGGCACATAATACTCATAGAGATACCAGACACTGTACTTGCTGTAAAAATGGATAAGCAAATATAAAAATAACATGTATAAAGGAGAATACAACTGTCCAAATATATAATCTATCACCAACCCTTTGGTGACAAATTTTGAACTGAATAGTCTTGGTGTTATATTAAACATATGCTGAATGGCTATGAAAACATAACATCATAAATTTAAAACTGAAAAGGATCTTAGGGTCAAAACAAATCCCTCATTCTACAGATGAAGGAATTGAGTAACAGTGAAATAAAGTGACTTGCTCAGAGTCACAGAGATAAAGTCAAAAGGGGGATTTGAAACCAGCTCTTCCTTATTCCAAGTCAATGCCCTGTTCACTACACCATGATGTCTCTTTTAAAAAATGTTAGATTAATTTCCATTTGCATAAGAAATTCGAAAACTCTTTCTATTTCCTACTCTATAACTATTAAAGAAAAGAGTTGATGTCAAAACCAATGGCTTAGTCTCTCCCAAAGATAACTAGGAGTGATAGGCAGCAAATCTGCATTAGAAATTTCTTCATTATGTGATATTATCTTCCAGACACAAGTAATGGCAATCACTAATAATCAATTTCTTTCTTTGTTCACAGTTCTGACTGAACATTCCAACCTCTTTATAGGATCTATCTTCTATTGGTGTCTACAAATAGCATCATCCTGTGCAGAAGATTTGATGCTCATTATTTAATGAAAAAACAAAAGCAAAGCAAAACTCAGGAGAGTGGAATCTTTCTCTGATGTGTTCTACTTGGCATTATTTCTCTTAATCAAAATTTGATTATAAACTCTCTTTCTTATATCCCACTTTTAGTCTTTACAAGCCAGGTGTAGGGCATTCTAGTTTGGACACATTATTTATAGGCTTTTGCTATGTTTCTGTGGAGGGAATTTATAAAAAAGAGTCCTTGAATTATTTAACTTCTTAGCACATCTCCTTCTAGCCACTGTGTAATAAAGTTTTCCTTGTTTCTTGCTTTTAATAAATTAATTATTAAGGCACCATTTCACTTTGTACAGCTCATTTTATTTAATCATTTTGCCTTATGCATTGGTATCTAGCATGCTCACATAAAAGCTTCCTTGGAATTAAAAAAAACACACAATATAAAGAAAACCCCCAAAATGGTTCATGAAGAGCATAAATATGTTTGACTCTGTACTATTGGAAGCATGCCTATCCTTCCTAGCTCAGATCAAATGCCATTTCCTTCTGAAGCTTTTACATGTTAATCCACCTTGGATTCACGAAACCTTACTTGACTCTTTGTACCACCATTTTGAATGTAGGTATCTTATTTTCCCTATGATTGGAAGGTTATCAAGAGCAGGGACTGGGACTGAGATTGGGACATTCACTTTTGTAGTTACTTCTAGAGTTAGAATAGTGCCATGAATATCATTTGGAATAGAATGATGGGATCATTGATTTAAAGAGGGAAGGATGCTTAAAAGCCATTTGATCCAACTCGATTTACATATTATGACTGAGACCCAGAGAGATTAAGTCAAGTCAACACACATTATTAAGTATCTATATGTGCCAAATACTGGCTGAGCACTGGACATACAAAGAAAGGCAAAAATAATCTATGTTCTCAAGGAGTTCACAGTCACAAATTGAAGAAAGTCTTAGAGGGAGAACATTAGTACTAAGGGAGAGTAGGAAGGTTTCTTGCAAAAATCACAATTTTAGCTGAGTCTTTAAAGAAGCCAGAAGAAGGAGCTGAGAAGGGGCAGCATTCCAGGCCCGTGGGAGATGGAGTGCCCTTTGAGGCAAAGCAAGGGGATCAGTGTCACTACATGGTAAAGTATGAGAGAGAAAGAAATGTGTGAGAAGATTGGAAAGATAGGAAGGGACCAAGTTATAAAGAGCTTTAAAAAGTCAAACAAAAGATTTTTTATTTAGGTGAGGATTGAAAAAAGACTTTTAGATTTGATCAGTGGTCATTGGTGTGAACAATTTCAGCTGAATGATGATTTTGGAAACTGGATTGTAGAGAGGAAAAAAGAGAGTGAGAGGAAAGGAAATGGATGCACTAATTATACCCAACCTTCTCAAGGGATTTAGTCAAGAAAGAGAGGAGAAACATATTGACAATAGCCCCTTTTGAAAAGGGATGAAAATAACTTGTTCTGAGTCACATAATATAGTATCTGAGACAAGATTCAAATTGATTTCTTTCTGATTGAGTCCAGCACATTATTTACTATGCCACCTACTTGTCTTTGAGGAAGGCATGGGGTAGAGATAGGAACTGAATCTATGATCTCATGGGTACAGAGAAATCCCAAATGAGGAAATGCCTTTTCCCTTATGATCTTGTTTATTACTGCAATTTCTAAAACCTGTACATTTCAGTTCTTCTCAAAGTATATCATCTCTCTTCTTTTCCTGACCTTGACAATTTTTTCTCAATCAAAAAACCATCTTTTTCATTATTTGTTCTCTTGTTTTATTACTAATCTTCCCAAACACCATCTTTGAATTATTCTACAACACTTTTAATTAAATTCAATTGCCAGTAAATAGAGTAAGAGAAAGTCATGACAGCATAGTGACTGGTGAGTGGTTGCACTCCAGATTTAAATTATATAATTTTCAATAGGCTCTCATGGCACCAAGGCAATATTTTTACATCTCCCTAATCTTTTCATTCCTCCTCAAACCTCCCACACTATCTTTCCACCCTCCCAGATGAAGACTTTGCTTCAGATTCCATTGAAAAAAAATTGAAACCATTTGGAGAGAACTCCCTATTCTTCCCTCACATCATTCAGATGTCTTCACTCACTGTCTCCTTCTTTACTCTTATAGTACATGAAGAAGCGTTCTTTCTTTTTGAAAATACAAACCCTTCTGCATGCACTTTGATCTTATTCCAACCTGTATCCACTCTCTTTTCTTCAATGAATTCAATTCTTGACTCACAATATTTCCCTCCCCAACACTCATACTATTGATATTCCTTTCAAACACCCTTATCTTTCATTTCTCAATTTACTCATTTTCTATGGTCTACTCCTCTACCACCCCTTAGCTACATATAGTCATACCTTGATTTGCCATTCCCCTCTCTCATCTCAACTTGTTATTATTCTACCTCTCAACCCCTTCAACCTTCAACCCCTAACTCTATTCTTTGACCTCCTTATGTCGTCCACATCTCAATTCTTTCCTAAGCCATTATCTCATGCATTCATTCTACTCTCCTCCCTTCTCCATCTTGACTTTTTGTTGAACAAGTTCAGTTCTGTAATACTATCTTCTCTAAAGTCCCTTATCTGTTTATCCTCTCATGGATCTTGTATTTTAATTTAATTTAATATTGTTGCTTGACCAATGCTATTCCATATGTTACAGACTTGAGAATTAATCTGGTTTAGAGAAGAAAAATGAATATTTTCGGACTTAAAGATAGACTTTTCTGTCATTCCACAATAAGAGAAAAGACTCTTAAGTCGACACTAAATCTCTATCAAATAATGAATAAGTATTGAAAACTTAGATAGTTTATTCATAATAAAAATGTGGGGTTTTTTGCTTTAGAATTCAGACAATGAAACAAACTAAAATATACAGCTTTATAATTGACTATAAATCCTAGTAGAAATTAAATCCTAAAGGTCTCAGCATCTTTACTGCTCAGAGAAATGAAAGAACTTAGTAATAATTTTGAAATTCAAAAAACTCCAACCAATCAACCAAACCAAACCAAACGCAATTATAAAATCAATATCCAGTAAAAATGGATAGGGAGAGAAAAAATGAATAGACATATTACATCATCTTTTGGACATCATTATGTTTTAGCCAAATAAAACTTTCCATAGTAATAAAGAGAATATGTTACCAGTAAACAAGAGTCACTTTTGAAGTTGCTAGAATTAATCTCAAGTTATTACCCCAATGTTGTGGGAATATTTTGCCACAATTAAATATAACTATTCCTTATTGAAGAGATATTGATTTCATACTAATCTCAAAAAATTCAAATCTAACTATTCTTCTGGGAAGTTACTTCAAAGAAAAAGATTCTGGCAGATATTATAAAAGCAACACATTTTGAAAATCTTTTTTATAGTACTTCCAACATTTTACATGATGACCAAATGTATGAAATGATTAGATATGTCCATAATGAAGATGGCAAAATTGAATTGTTTTTAGAGTTCCTTCCAATTTCTGGGTAAGAATGCTGCTGAAATCATAAAGCCCTGGATAGTCATGTACTACATAGAAACCTTTGCCATGATCAAGAATATGACAATTCTCCAACCATTCTGGAGAGCAATCTGGAATTACATCCCAAAAGTTATCAAACTGTACATACCCTTTGATCCAGCAGTGCTACTACTGGGCTTATATCCCAAAGAAATACTAAAGAGGGGAAAGGGACTGGTATGTGCCAAGAAGTTTGTGGCAGCCCTTTTTGTAGTGGCTAGAAACTGGCAAATGAATGGATGCCCATCAATTGGAGAATGGTTGGGTAAATTATGGTATGTGAATGTTATGGAATATTATTGTTCTATAAGAAATGACCAACAGGATGAATACAGAGAGGCTTGGAGAGACTTACATGAACTGATGCTGAGTGAAATGAGCAGAACCAGGAGATCATTATATAGTTCAACAATGATACTGTATGAGGATGTATTCTGATGGAAGTGGATATCTTTGACAAAGAGAAGATCTAATTCAGTTCCAATTGATCAATGATGGACAGAATCAGCTACACACAAAGAAGGAACAGTAGGAAATGAGTGTAAACTGTTTGCATTTTTGTTTTTCTTCCCAGGTTATTTTTACCTTCTGAATCCAATTTTTCCTGTTTCAATAAGAGAACTGTTCGGTTCTGCACACATATATTGTATTTAGGATATACTATAATACATTTAACATGTATGGAACTGCCTGCTATCTAGAGGAGGAGGTAGAGGGAGGGAAGGGAAAAGTTGGAACAGAAGTGAGTTCAAGGGATAATGTTGTAAAAAACTACCCATGCATATGTACTGTCAATAAAAAGTTATAATAAAAAAAAGAATATGACAATTCTGCAAATATGGCCACTACTCATGGTGTTGAACAGCAGAAATCAAAGAAATTAATCTCTTATTTAAGCTTTTGCAAATTATTGCTTGAACCATTTTGTGCCATTCATTCTTTTGAAAGCATTTCTTCATGGATAATATTTTTGAGAACTTTGGTAAAAATTTTTAAAAATTCTTTTGAATCTTACTTCATTAATGGAAAGTGCTGGAGAATATAGATCACAACAGTGAAAAGATGTTCCCAGACCAATCATAGTATTCATTATAGAGTTATATTCATGTAGTAAAGAAAACATTTGAAAAGTTAAGCTCAACCTTTGAAGGGCTGTGTAATCTAAAAAAAAAACATGTGCACAAGAAGATAAGCTTATATTTTTCTATCTGCTATATGCAATATTTATTTTGTGAGTTATCTTTTATGTGGTATAAAGTTTTAGAAGAGGTCAATGAGATCACATGCACACCCACACACCCTATTTTACAAACATCAGGAATCAGCTATGAACAAAGTATAGTAAAATTTAAAATTTTAACAAATTTTTTCTCTAAGAGTGGAGATCAGAAATTGTGGAAGTAACTAATTAGGAAACCACAAAATTTAAGGAATGGATCTTTACATTGAACAAAGAAGAATGCCAAAAGAATTGAAAAAAAAAATGCTGGTCTTACATTCTCAGAGAAAATCAAAAGGGCAATGTTCGAATTGGAACTGGCCTGAATCACCTCACTGTTGAAAAGACCCAAGTCCATCAGAATTGTTCATTGTACAATCTTGTTGTTTCTGTATACAATGATCTCCTGGTTCTGTTCACTTCACTTAGCATCAGTTCATGTGTGTCTCTCCAGAACTTTCTAAACTCAACCTGCTGATTGTAATATACTATTATATATCATAACTTATTCAGCCATTCTCCAACTGATGGGCATCCACTCAGTTTCCAGTTCCTTAACATTATAAAAAGGGCTGCTACAAACATTTTTGCACATTTTTACCTTTTTGATGATCTCTTTGGGATACAGACCCAGTGAGAGACACTACTGGATCAAATAGAATGCAGAGTTAGGTAGAGCTTGGGGCATAGTTCCAAATTGTTCTTCAGAATGGTTGGATTAGTTCACAACTCCAGTTTAGTGTCCCTGTTTTTCCACATCCCTTCCAACATTCATCATTATTTTTTCCTGTCATCTTAGCCAATCTGAGAGATGTGTAGTGGTACTTCAGAGTTGTCTTAATTTGCATTTCTCTGACCAATAGTGATTTAGAGCATTTTTATATGACTAGAAATGGTTTTAACTTCTTTATTTGAAAATTGTCTGTTCATATTCTTTGACCATTTATCAGTTGAAAAATGGCTTGTGTTCTTATAAATATGAGTCAATTCTCCGTATATTTTAGAAATGAGGTTTTTATCAGAACTCTTGAGTGTAACATTTTTACCCAAGTTTACTGCTTCCATTCTTATCTTGTCTGCAGTGGCTTTGTTTGTACAAAACCTTTTTAACTTAATATAGTCAAAATTATCCATTTTGCTGTCTATAATGTACAATTAATACAATTTCAATTGGTGCAGATGTTATGTGTATGATATTCCTGTATAGGGAATGATTATCAATGATAAAGCAGTGGAAAAGCTCAGAATATGTTTGCAAAGCAAGGGACATCCTAGTTTCTTTCGATATAGAGGCTATTATTTTGGATTATTTATTTGGACAGAAGGAAACAATCAGGTGACTATTATGGGACAAGAATAGAATGACTGCTTGACATCTGATTGTGTAGGGTTTTGAATGTCAGGATAAAGAATTTGAAATTTATTCAATCATTTCCATTTGATTATGGGGATCTTAGAAGGTAATGTAGTTGTCACCAATCTAACCTCTTTGTTTATAAATGAGGAAATTGAGTTCCAGAGGGTTGACTGAGCTCACAGAGTTAATAAATAAAAGGGCTGAGATTTGAACCTGGTTCCTCAAACATCTTATCCAGATTTCTTTCCACTATGTTTCAGAGAGAGAATCTTTAAAGATTTTGAAGTAAAAAAGGATGTGATAGATTTGCTTAGCAGGGTGATTTATCTAAAAGTAAAATATAAATTATATTGGAAGAGGCTGAAGGTAGAGAGACTCAGCTAGATAGAAGACTATTGCAATAATCCATTTAAGAGCTGAACTAGGGTGTTGTTGGCAAAGGAAACAGGGAAGAAGGAACAAATGAACAAATCTGAGAGACCATTCTGGCATAGTAAATAGAGTTCTGGTTTTGGGATCAGGAAAGACCTTGATGAGAAACCCTATGGCAGTCACTTACAGTTATGTGATACTGGGAAAATCACTTAATCTTTCTATAGTCTTAATTTTCTCATCATCTATAAAATGATAAAAAAATATATAGGATTTTTGAGTCTCAAATGATACAAGCTAAACTCAAATGATACAACTCTAAACCTTGAAGCTCCATATTTTACATTATTTATGCTATTATTTGTATTAATAATAAACAATTTAATAAAGGGTCTCATGCTGCTATATTATTCAAATATTAGATTGTTTTCTATGATAGTTCTATCTACTCCAATATCTTTTAGTATGGCATGGAGTTGAGCCTGAGTTCCAGAAGTCTGGTGCACCTGATATTCATGATTTAGTAGGTTCTACTGTGTTAGAAAGCCAGGAATGGACTAGATTTATTTTCTAGAGCTCCATCCTACTAATTGTGGGGAGATCCATTATTAATAAGTTGGCCACAAAACAAAGAAAATTATAAAAATGGCCCTTGATCAGGTGTACCCAATCACAAAGGACTGCTTCTGCAATGATTTTGGCAGAGTGGTAGGAAAAGGGAGCAAGTGTGCTAAGAATGATGGATTTTAGACCATCAATAAGCTTTAATTTTACTGTATTATTGTGAAGAAAATGGAGCAATGTGCACTCGATGATGATAGTACAGTTTAAGCAGATTCAGAATGGACTGAATAGACAGAACCAAAGAATAATTATTAATTGTTAGATCTCATTTGGGAAAAAAAAAGTTCTCACATGGAATAACCTCAAATCTATGGTAGATTTGCACTGTTGATAATTTTGTGCTGTATACAAACCATCAGTTCTAGGGTTGGAAAGATCTGATCAAATCTGGACTGAGACATTTATTATGTGACCCTAGGCAAGGCACTGAACTTTTTGCCTCAGTTTCCTCAATTGTAAAATAGAAATCACAAAATACTTATCTCCCAGGTTGGTTATAAGGATCAACTGAGAAAATAATTGTAGAATACTTAGCACAATATTTGGTACATCACAAATTATAAATGTTTTGATTCCTATAAATATTAGTTATTATTATTGTTGTTGTTGTTGTTGTATTATCATGGAAAATTCCATAAATATTATATACAAAGATGGGAGAGAAAATTAACACTAAATCAGAATCTAATAAGTATCTTGATAAGTTGATCCAAACCTAATAAAATAAAATTGTCAATGCCCCAAATACAAGATGTAGAATAATTTGGCAAGTTAGTGTTGTGTCTGGGAAAGATATAAAGGTTATTGTAAAATGCAAGCTTAATTTGAAACCAACAATATAAGGTAACAGTTTCTCTTTCAAAACTATATTAACATATTAAGCCAAATTAAGAGTAGAGGATCCAGGGCTAAGGAAGTGATTGTTTTAATGTATTCTACTCTGGTAATGTCACATATACTTTGGGGAGCTGAAACTTGAGGAGGACATGGATGAATTGGAGAGCACCTAGAGAAAGGTGACTAGGATAATACAACATTGAGATAGTTCCACGTGAGAATTGGTTGAAAGAACTAGGGATATTTACTCTGGAAAACAAGATTAGGCTGGCTAAAAGAGCTGTTTTTAAATATCGGAGGAGTTTTCTTATGGAAGCAGGTTTACCTGAAAAAGCAAAACGAGAATAGAAGTTTAGAAGAGACAGATTTAGGTTTTGTGCCAACAATGAACACTTTTCCAAAGAGGAATGGGTTACCTGAGAAGGGACCTCACTGAGTATTTTCCAGGAAAGATAGCCATTTATTGGAAATGCTGAAGAAGCTATTCTTGTTAATATAGTAATGAGAGTAATTGACCTCTGACGTCTCATTCAACTGATACTCTGTGATTCTGAGTAGCTTACATGAATAGTCATAATGTGAAGGCACAGGTTTAAGAGATTGTTGCCTTCTAATCCAATTTCACAAGGATAATCTAGTAAAGAAGCTAGAGTTCCCAGAATCATGTTAGCTTCTAATGGTGTGGAACTAGTCATAAGATTATAGATCCTTTGGCCCAAATAAAAATCCTTCAAGCACTCAGGCTGTGGTGTGTTATCAATTTGACAACCAGATTAGCTAAATTTGAAGAGTGATTTATCATTAAGAAGTATGGTCATAAAGTAGATTAATTCACAAACACTTATTAAACACCTGTGTATCATACATGTGGGGTTGTACTCAGGATACATAGACAGAAAAAAAGAAGAAATGATTTTTGCTTCTTGAGAGTAATATATCCCATCAGAGGGAGAAGGTACACGTGTAAGTAGAACAAATATAAACAGAATAAATGCAAAGTGCTCTATAAATGATGATTTGAGAGCAAGGACACTAGCAGGTGAGATCAGAAATGGTTTCCTGTATGCTTAAAATGAGTCTCAAAAGAAAGGAGAAATCCCTTGTGAAGCAGGTGAAGAGAAAGGCATTCCTGGCATGAAGGACACTCAATGCAAAGGCCTGGAAACAACAGGAAGCATTCTGGATTAAGAATGGAGAGAAATCCAGTTTGGCTGGACTATGGAGTACTGGACCTAGGGTTTTGCACAATAAGACTGAAAAGGTAGGTTGGGATCAAACAGACTTTAAGAATCAAATAGAAGATCCTAGAAGATTTGATCTAGAAGAAATTTGATCCTAGAAGAAATAGAGAGCCATGGATATTTGCAGAGAAAAGGAATCAGATATTAGCTTAAGGAAAATCAGTTTAGCAGCATTGTGAAATATGGATTGGAGTAGGGAGAGACCTGAAGATCACAATGCCTGAGGTGAATGTCACACTGTGGTTGAGGAGATCCTCAATGATAAGGCTTTCACATTTCAAAGCAATCTTCAACAAGCACTTAACTTATACCCTTGTGGTTTTGGGGACTAGCAACACTCATGATGAGGGCTCTTGCAAGGGAGTTGATCAATGCAAAGAATGAGAATTAAAACAGGTCAAGTGCAATGTGCCAGCAGGAATAATTTATTGTAGGAATTGGAAAAAAAAAGACGATGACCATATATAACATTGTTAGGCATCCTGGTATTTACAAGTAATACAGTTCGTGAAACTGGCTTTACAAAATGACTAAGAAAGAAATGTGGCAAATATGTCTGGTGCTTATTCATCCAATGGCCACTCAAGATGGTTCTTCTGAATCTGGGAACTGGCCATGGTAGTTACCATGGTAGTCACCAACTGGCAAAAGGTAAATCCTTCAAATTCCAATTGAAATGTAGGATTCCAGAAGATGCAAGGAGGAAAAGGTTTACTTCTAACACCAAAAAATAGATGAGAGATGACAAGTAGAATTTCTAGTCCAGTCAAATCTGTTAATAAAAAAAAGAAAATCATGCTGGTTATTTTAAAGTCCATTTCAGAAGCAATCCTTATTGTGCATTAGGATTAATAAAAGCACATTTTACCAAAGGCCAACAATTCTACTAGTTGGCCAGCAATAATAGCTCTTCTTTATAGATGACACTTAAGTTTTATAAAATATTTTCCTCCTAATTCTGTGAGGAACCAGAAAGGAGATACACTATTGCTCAATTCATAGATGAAGAAAGTGAGTCTTGGAAAGGTTAAGCGATTTGTTCAAAGTTACTCAACTAAGAACTGGTGAAACTTAATAAATGCAGCTGGTGGTGCAGTGGATGGAGTGCTGGAATAAGGAAAACCTGAGTTCAGATTCAGCCTCAGACACTTACTAGCTGTGTGACTCTGGACAAGTCACTTAACCTTGTTTGCCTCGGTTTTCTCCTCTGTAAAATGGGAATAACAATAGCACTTACCTCCCAGGATTGTTATGAGGATCAAATGAAATAATTGTAAAGTACTCAGCACTGTGCTTGGCACATAGTAATCATCATATAAATGTTTGTGGTGGTTGTTGTTGTTACTAATAATTTACTGGGACACGAATTTAACCTTTGTATTAGTTTCCTCAAGTGTAAAATAGGGATAGTAATTATACCTACCTAGCATTTAGAGTTGTGATGCCATAGTATAATAATGAATGAGCAATTCTGGAACCAAGGGAAGGGAATAAGACTATTTTTCTTATTTTTCCTTCATGGGACGTAAGGTCTTGTCAGGGTAAAAAACAATCAGAAGATTGGCTTAATTTGCCAACACAAAGGACTTACCAAATACCAGGATGGATACAGTCATCTGAGTGATCCTATTAGTTCTTCTGGAAAAAAAAAAAACAGAGAGGAAAGTAAAAAGATGATTCACATTAGAGTAGAAGTAGTGGGAAAAGAGATGCCTAATACAAGATGTCCAGCTAAGTATATTATTTAGTTGCTGTAATTTCTTGCTTCTTCTTGGACTGTGAAAACTGAAGACATTTTTGCCTTCCTTTGTATTGTCAGCACCTAGTATAGTGCCTGACATAGAGTAGATTTTTAATAAATGCTTGTTGATTGATGGATTTGTACATTGTAAGAACAAGGTAATGGGATTTTTGGTCACCCATACAAGCAGTTAGGTGGTGCAGTGGATAGAGCATTGGACTAGCAGGCAGGAAGATTAGAATTCAAATCCAGTTTCAGACATTTATTAGCTGTGTGACTCTGGCCAAGCCACTTAACTAACCACTGCCTACCTCAGTTTCCTCACCTGTAAAATGGGGACAATGATGGTACCTATCTTCCAAAATTGTTGCAAAGATCAATGAGATATTTGTAATGCTTTTAGTCTAGTACACAGTAGGCACTTAATAACTATTTCCTTTCTTTCAAGACTTGAAGATAGATATCATGTTCCCCCAATGTTATTTTCCTTTATTTTGTTTTCCTAAGATCTGACATAGTGTAGCTAACATGCTAGTGCTTGAGAAATGCTTATTGAATTGGATTAAACTGCAGTGAATTTATAATGGCCTAAGTGATTGTTTATATTCTTTTTCTAAGCAGAGATACACATTCTATTATTCTTATCAACCCCAAACTATGGAAGGAGCTCAGAAGAAGGAGCATGTGGTCTTTTGTATATGGAAATAGTTCTGATAATCTAAAGTAGGGGTTGTTGATTTTTTTGTGTTATAGGCCTTCTTGGATGTCTGCCTCCAGGCCTCTTCTCAGAATAATCTTTTGTTGTCTATATTTGAATTTGAAATTTCATGTAGAAGTTAGTGAGAATAAAGATACATTTTTTCTCCCATCCAAGTTCACAGTTCCCTGAAATTTATGGATGAACTCCTGGCTTAGGAACTTTTGATCTAAAAGAAGATCAATTACCATGAGCAATAATGCCTCTTCTAAGCACTAAAAAGGACGGCAATCACTTTGAAAATGTAAAGTCAAGTGCCCTTTACTCAGTCCTTGACCTCTGTTCACCAGTTCTCTACTGGTTATATTTCCATCCTTCCTGAACATTTTCAATCCATGGCACTTTTTCTTATTCCTATCTACCACCCAACAATATTATTTAGTATTTTTTCTTGTAGAAAAAAAATCCTATGATGAAATTTGGATCATAGTTTCAACGGCATATGATAAATGAATTTACCTCATTCACTTCAGTGGGATAATAAAAGTTGGCCACTGGTTGAGGAAATGGATAGACGTCAAGGTTCTCCGCTTCAGGCATGACTTCGCGTTGAACAGGCAAAATCTCTCTTGGCTCAATAGCATCTCTCAGAAGAAAAAGTACGTTCTCTCTCTGGGAAAGAGGCAGAATCTCTCTCTTGTGAACAGGGAGGAGAGCCTCTCTCTCGTTATTACGTAGACTCTCTCTCTCACGTTCAGATAGAACTACTCTTTCAGGAGCTAGAAGAATGTCTCTCTTACGAACAATTGGCATCTCTCTCTGAAGATCAAGGAGAAGCTCTCTCTGGTGAACAGGTATATTTTCTTTCTCATTAACTGCCAGATGCTCTGTCTCAGAAATGGGCAGCATCTCCCGCTCAGGAAGGGTCCGCTGTTTGTGAGAGAGGCGCAGCATTCTGAGGTTCTGGACAGGCAGGATCTGTTGGCGAAGGAGAGGCAGGTCTTTTGACTTATAAATAGGCAGAAGTTTTTGCTGAAGAGGAGGCAGCATATCATCTGAGACAACATATTTCTGGATGGCCATTCTCTTGTCTTTTAGAAGGTTGGTCATCTTGAGGTTATTCATTTTTTCAAACCAATAAAAAGGCTCATAATAAAGATTCATCATTTCAGATTGAGGCAGAGCATAACGGTTGAGTTCAAGATATTGTTCATTCTAGAAAGAGATAAAAGACATCGATATGTCAATGATGAAACTGTAGCTGGTTAGTGATGATATTGGGAGAAAAAGTAGGGACATTCTCATAGGAATAACAATAAAAAATTAGTTGCTAGACTTCTAACCTAAGGCTTGCGTAATGACAAGTCAATGTTTAGACCTGGGCTAAGAGAACCCACTAAATGATTCCCTTCTTCTCATTATGTGGCCAAAGTATTTTTCCATCTATTTATATTTTGTTGAGGCAATTGGGAGTTAAGTGGCTTGTGTAGGGTCACCCAGCTAAGAAGTGTTAAGTATCTGAGGTCATATTTGAATTCAGGTCCTCCTCACTTCAGGACTGGTGCGCTACCCATTACACCAACTAGTTGACCCCTGTATGCAGTATTTAAACTTCAATTTCAATGTTTAACCTTCCAATGAGTAGTCTGAATTAATTGTTGACTGACTGGTTCTCCTTGCTGTCCAAGAAACTCTTAAATGTCTTACTAAAATTAGATGATTGAATATAAATCTCTATAAAACAAAAGAGAGGGAAAGAAGAAGGAAAAGGACTTCCTATGGTCTAATAATAGAATTATTGCAAAACAGAAGCAGCCAATGGATAGGGTGCTAAAAAAAACTGACTAAAATTATGAGACTAAAATATTCTTAAGACCAGGGGTCATTTCTTATTCAGCTTTGTATCTCTATTAATGCTTAGCATTATAGATACCACCATTGTAGATTTAAAATAAATAAATTTAATTAATTTATCCCTAGGGATAATTAATTAAATTTAATTAATTAATTAAATTGAAAGTCAAACAGAGGAATTTATAATTATTCATTCTAGTCAAATTTATCCTTGTCATTGTTTTTACCATCCTCCTCCATGATTTCTACTCATGTGCATGCAGCTGAATAGATCTGGATACACTATTAATTTGCATTATTCAAATTCAACTGGTCTTTCACTTCATCAAGGTGCTGTTAACTTTCTTTTTTTTTCTGACAAAAGTGATTATAAACCTCTTCTCTCTTCACATATCTTGTGTAGTAGGAGAGCAAATATGTCAGAACTATGTTTAAGGAAAATCACCTTTGCAAGCTGCAGGGAAAATAAATTGAAATAAGGGGAAGGGGGCATTGCAATAGATCCTGAACTAAAATGCCATGTGACTATGTCAGTAGAGATAAAGGGTCAGGTCCAAGAGATGTCAAGAAGAAAGATATAATAAGATTTGATGGCTGATTGAATATGTAGGATATGGAAGAATAGTAATTCAAGAATAATGTTTTTTGTTATGCCTCTTAGAGACAAAAATAGAATTTGGAAGAGAGAAAAGTTTGAAAAGAAAGAAAATGAGTTCTGTTTTTGAAATGTGGATTTTGAAAGGGAAAAAGCAACAGTTTGAGGGAAGGATAGGTTTCACTTTTTTAACAGTGGAAAAAGAGGGGAAAGGATCATTATTTGAGAAGAAGACAAAGATTAGAGGAAGAGAATAGAGATGCTTAAGAAGGCAATTTGCTGACGAAAAGGGAAAGGAATGGAATCAAGGTTGAGAATAAAGGCTTAAGACAAGAATTTCCATTCTACAATGAGAATAATTTTTGCCAGAACACTAAAATGAATTTTACCTTTACTGGGATGTTCTCTCTCCTTCTGAGGTGCTTCTGTTCAAGAGAAATAAAAATTTAAAAAAATATTTTACAGGCCATTCAGGATTAAAAAATGTTGCAGAATATAACAATAGTTCCATTTGAATGGAAAGGTCTTACCTCAGGGATTTCGGTGACATGTTCCTTAGTAAAGGGAAAAAAAAAAACACTATTTAGCATTTTTGAATATGGACTAAATATATTCAGTGCACCACACTAATTCAAAACAAGGAGGAATTTGTTTAATTGGACAAGTTATTATTGAAGCAATTTCTGAAGTTCACACCATGTTCTTTGAATGACTTCTAAGTACCATGGGTGGGATGAAGTAAAAAGAAAAAGAAAAAAGCTTGAATCTCTGCCCACAAAGAATTTATAAATTGGGGATATAAGACTAAACAATATAAAAATTTATTAAATGACACTACTTCATGCATTAATATTATATATTAAAGGCAAAATTGCTAAATTTCAATATCTTCAATATCAATAACTTCAGATTTGTACCAAAGTTTTCTACAGTCCCTACACTTTCCATCTAAGTACTCTGACTTACTCTTCTTCTATGTATGTCTATCTTTTCTTAGTGATTAGATTCAAAAGGATCCTTGATCTCATCAATGTGATTATTTTCTCCAAAATTTAGATTGTAGCCCATCTGCCTTTCTCAGTATGCAAAACAATATTTCATTTTCTAGAGTCTGTGCCTAATTGACCCCAAGTAACATAGCAGGCAGCTTCTTAAAGAAAGATATTTTACTTTTTTATTTTTGTGTTCCTAGTGCTGAACACAAAATCTGGTGTGTAATAAGTGCTTTAAAAGTACTTGCTGATTGATCAATTGATGCACAGAGCACTTGGTTCCTAGACTTGATAGGAAAGTATCTTACCTCACTTTCTGAAATCTTTTCTACCATCTGCAAAAAAAAAAAAAAAAAAAAAAAAAAAAAAAAAAAAAAGATAATTAGTTTTCAGTAATGGCCAACTCTTCATGACCCCATTTAGGATTTTCTTGGCAAGATATTGAAGTGATTTGCTACTTCTTTAGATCATTTTATAGATGAAGAAACTGAGAAATATAACATTAAGTGACTTGCCCAGTGAGCTGCCACACAGCTAGTAATTTCTGAGTAATTGAATTCAGGAATATGAGGCTTCCTGACTCTAACCACTGAGGAACCTAGCTGCTCCAATCAGTTTTAAGGCTAACCAAATAATTCTCTATCTCTCTTCCTCCCTCTTATGAAATTGTGTCATACAATTCTCAGATGATGAAATTGAAACTATTTCCACTCATATGAAAGAGTGTTCCAAATCACTACTGATCAGAGAAATGCAAATTAAGACAACTCTGAGATACCACTACACACCTGTCAGATTGGCTAAGATGACAGGAACGAACAATGATGAATGTTGGAGGGGATGTGGGAAAACTGGGACACTGATGCATTGTTGGTGGAGTTGTGAAAGAATCCAGCCATTCTGGAGAGCAATTTGGAACTATGCCCAAAAAGTTGTCAAACTGTGCATACCCTTTGACCCAGCATTGCTGTTATTGGGCTTACATCCCAAAGAAATACTAAAGAGTGGAAAGAGACCTGTATGTGCCAAAATGTTTGTGGCAGCTCTTTTTGTTGTAGCTAGAAACTGGAAGTTGAATGGATGTCCATCAGTTGGAGAATGGTTGGGTAAATTATGGTATATGAAGGTTATGGAATATTATTGCTCTGTAAGAAATGACCAGCAGGAGGAATACAGAGAAGCTTGGAGAGACTTAAATCAACTGTTGCTGAGTGAAATGAGCAGAACCAGAAGATCACTATACACTTCAACAACAATACTGTATGAGGATGTATTCTGATGGAAGTGGAAATCTTCAACATAAAGAAGAGCCAACTCACTTCCAGTTGATCAATGATGGACAGAAATAACTATACCCAGAGAAGGAACACTGGGAAGTGAATGTAAATTGTTAGCACTACTGTCTATGTACCCAGGTTACTTATACCTTCGGAAGCTAATAATTAATGTGCAACAAGAAAATGGTATTTACACACATATATTGTATCTAGGTTATATTGTAACACATGTAAAATGTATGGGATTACCTGCCATCGGGGGGAGGGAGTGGAGGGAGGGAGGGGATAATTTGGAAAAATGAATAAAAAATTTAAAAAAAATGAAATTGTGTCATATACAGATCAATTTGAAAAGCCAAACAAATGCCAGTGGGATGAAATTTCCCACTTTATTCAATAGTGTATATTTTGTATTCAGGTATTAGTTTAGATAAATATAGAAACTTGAGTATTTTGAAGGTGGAGGGGGAATCATTATACCTTGAAATGGTCTGGCTTGGAAATGTATACAGTTTAGATTTAGTAGATACGTATTCAGTGCTCTTCCAGTGCTCCCAGTGGGGGGAGTTAGGAAAGAGCAAATATTAATGCACTGATAACTAGATGCATAATTTCCTCCACTACTGTTCATCTTTGCACCTACAGCATTGACTTTATATTTTTCCATTCAAATCTAAGTTCAAAATTAGCAATTCTGCTTGCTTGAAAGCTTAAATGGCAAATTAAACCAAATAAAGTTGCAACATCAATTTTTAGGTAGCCATTTGGGAAGCTTTCTAATTACTGATAAGAATAGACCTTTATAAGAACAGAATTACTGATAAGAACTCCCTGATGTACTTACAGGTCTGGCAATAGCCAGAGCCACAAGGCAGGTGAGAATAAGGAGCTTCATGGTTGCTGAGATCTGTGAAAAGAGATATGATAGAAGAAATTGTGTTAGTTTTATGACATCATTTTTTTTCTTGACTTTATATTATTTTCTCCAGAGAGCATAAAAGGAAGGAAAGAAAGAAGAAAGGAAAGAAAGATTTTTGATGTTGGTAGACCCCAAGTGGTTTTTGAGATCTCTGCAGAAAGCAGTTACCTGACTTCACTCTCTACTCTCCAGTTAGTTTTCTGAAGCAGTAACCATCCACTCAGTTATAATAATTAACTTGCACTATGTTAAGCTAAGGGGAAATAGGAAGGTCCCTCAGGTCCTCTCCTTTTATTCTTTATGGAGTTTATACTAAATGAGTTTTATACTAAAAGGAGTATGATTATAATTTCTTGGAAGTTCCTGTTAGGAAGATTTCCAACATTAAAGCAAAGTTTGGCTTTCTACCTTCATTTAAATTTAACTTAATTTCTCTCTTGGCCTCGGTATAGTTAAGGCAAAACTTCAGTCTACTAGAAAGGCTGAATTCAAGAAATAATTAGAATATGTTACATTGTCAGTTAATAGGCAGTAATGGGAAGAGGAAGTTGACAAGGAAGAGACTTTCTTGGAACTAGTCTGAACAAAGTGCTACAACCAATGACTGGAGTCCCAGTCTTCTGCTCTGAAATGCCTTTGAGGCAGAGGGCCTTCCTCCATCTCCTCAAAAAAAAAAAAAAAAAAAAAAAAAAAAAAAAAAAAAAAAAGCATTAAATATTTGGACTCCTTGAAAACTTAACTCTATGTGTATGTGTGTGTCTCTGTTTCTGTCTCCTATCTCTATCTCTCTGTGTCTCTGTCTATCTCTTTCTCCTCTTCCTTAAAGATTTAAAGGTTCCAACTGTATGGAAAATTGCTGCTTTATCATTTCAGTACAAAAATTGTATTGTATCTCCTTGCTATCTGGGAAGAAAAACAATATCAGGAACTCAATCAATGTAAGCTTCCCTCATAAGGTAACCAATCTGAACCTTCCCATAATTACTGGTACAATGTATAGTGCAGGGAAACATTATGGTAACACAAATGCTATTTTTAAGAGGCTGTGTCTTGTTTCAAAAGCTGTGTGGAGCTCTTTGAGAACAAGTTATTCTATCAGATTCATTCTTAGGCTTCTCAAACTCAAGACTTATAAGACATTTACTTCCAACATAAAGCAGTCTGGAGATAACTTTCCCAAATAGATCCATCTACCTTATGGATATTTCAGAGGGTTTTTTCCCTCCATCAGAGTAAGAACAAAAGGGTACTTACTGGTCCATCTCAGCAAGGATGTTAGGAGTTCTGATATTCTTTTTACAGATTGCCTAGGAGCTCAAATTCCCTTTCTTTATGGCAAGATGAAATCAGTGCCCCTTGATGTATTTTTTTGCAAACATTTCATATTGTTTTTCTTCCTACAAATTTAATCTTAAACATCAACTCAAAAAATAAAGAGCACTTTGTAGCATCATTGTATTTATCTCTGAAAGGAAGTGTAGAGATCACTAAATCAAATCTCCCTCAATTATAGAACAGGTAACTGAGAAGCAGAATGGGCAAAGTGACTTGTCTTTGAACATACACTGATCAAATAGTAAAGCTGAGATCCAAGCATAAATATAGCTCCAAAATCACTGTTCTTTCCGCTATGCCGCCTGGCTACAACCTGGCCTTACTGTTGTGACCTGTTCCAGTGTAAATTATGGATACATTCTTCCATAGATAAGCACAGACACGGAATTGCCTAAAGTTTAAGCTGTTCGACTTTATGAAATAATATTCATAGCTTTAGAACTGGAAGTAATCTTAAGGTTCATTAAGTCCAACTCTTATTTAAAGATGAGGAAACCTTCTTTCCTCTATCCCTTTCTTTTGTTTTACAAAGAAATTTATATTCAAACAAAATCAAATTTAATTTTGATAAGATGCCTGAGAGTCCCTTGGACAGCAAAGAGATCAAATTAGTTAATTCTTAAGAAATTAATTCAGGCTATTCATTGGAAGGTCAAATATTGAAGTTGAAGATTAAACACTTTGGCCACATAATAAGAAGATGGGACTCAATGGAAAAGACCTTGAGGTTAGAAAAAAATGAAGGCAAAAGAAGAAGGGTCAGCAGAGGATAAGATGGCTAGATCATGTCATTGAAACAATAAACATGAATTTGGACAGACTGAGAGATACTGAAGAATAGAAGGACTTGATGTGCTATTAGGTCACAAAGAGTCAGACATGATTGAAAGGCGAAACAACATCAATAATAAGAAAGAGGCAAAGGAATCTGTTAAAGTAATTTAGTCTTTTAACAGAATATTACTGATATTTCCCATTAATAAGGCCCATAGAGAGATAAGAGATAGAAAAGAGAAGAAAATAAAATTATAAAATAATAAAATGAAATTATATACAAACATTACCTTCTTTCCTCAGGAGGAGAGAAGAAGGGTCAGGAGAAGCTGTGCTGGTGACTCAGAGGGTGCTATCTCAAGGCTATTTAAACTCAGTGCTTGATGAAATGCTAATTTTGTGGTTTTAAATACCAATAAGAAATATGAATTCGAAGAAATTGTTAGGATGATAATTTTTTTTCTACCTAGATTTTGCCCATAGCACTTCCAAGGAGTACTTTAACAATAGAGTGATTTATCTGATAACCTAAATCTCAACAGGAAGGGAAGAGTTGTTGATGGAATGTGCCAATATTCTCTGTAGGTCTGCTCACTTTAGATACAGGAATGGGGACAGCGATGGGGGTTGTTTTTCATTGATGTAAGGAACTCCCTTATTGGAAAACTCCTTCTCTCAATTCAAGTCAATCCTTTCTCTGCAAGGTATAGTCCTAGAGATTTACTCTGTCTGAATACTATTATGGTAAACTTCATAGGATTTTAGATTTAGAGTTGGACAGGATCTCAACAGTCTTCTAATTGAATCCCTCCATTTTACAGATAAGAAAACTCTGGCTTAGGTCATTGGTTTTCAAAATTTTTGGTCTCAGGAAGCTTACTCCCTTAAAAATTATTAAGTACCCAGCAAAGAGCTTTTGTTCATGGTTTTATAAATTAATATTTATTACATTGAAAATTAAAATGTCTTAGTATTACCATAAAATAGCTTTGATCTGGGCAGTTAAATGATGCAGTGAATTGAGCACAGCTATGAAGTCAGAAGGACCCTTATTCAAACCTGGCTTCAGACACCTAACACTTTCTAGCTGTGTGATCCTGCCTAAGTTACTTAAGTCCAATTGCCTCACCAAAAAGAAAATAATTTTGACCTTATGGACTCCATGAAAGAATATGGAGAACTCAGAGAGGTTGCTGGACTACTTTGAGAACACTTGGTCTGAGAGGAGGGGGGGCCTTATTGTCAATATTAATCAATCACTCAGCATTTATTAATTTCTTACTCTATTGCTTCAAGTGTTAAGGATTCAGGTAAAAAGAAAAACAATGGTCTTCAAATACCTTATGTTCAAATTGTAACATACACATGTTGTGTCATGTCTGACTCTCGAGGACCTCAGGATTGGCAAAGATACTAGACTGATTTGTCATTTATAGATTATAGATTTGTCATATATATACAGGAAACTGAGGCAAATAGGATTAAATGATTTGCCCAGGATCACACAGCTAGTTAGTGTCTGAGGTCAGATTTGAACTCCTTGATTCCAAGACCAATGCTTTATTTATTGTATCACCTAGCCCTTGAACCTAAGAAGGAAGGTGCTAGTATCTGGAGGAGGAAAGAAAGGAGACCTGCAGGATGGTCTTTGAGTTGAAGCTTTTAAAATGTGAGAAATATTAAGAGAACTATTTGGTTAGATTGTAGAGTGTGTGGAGAGTACTTAAGAATAATGGGAAGCTAGAAATGGGCTGGATTGTGAAGAGTTTACAAAGCCAAAAGAGTTTATATTTTTATCCTAGGGCAATTATTCCTTAATAAATTAAGGAATTTATTATTCCTTATATATAAATCCCCTATTTACACAGTAATGTGATGAAATACTCAGTCTTACACTTTGGTACCTCTAGGGGGGACAGGTTTGAGTAGGAAGAAACATGACAGGGAGACCATTTAAAAGGCAATAGCAAAAATCCAGGTGAGAGGAGGGGAGGCCTTGAACTAAGGCAGTAGCTATGTGTTTAGAGGGAAAGAGTCAGATGATAGAGATATTGTGAAGGTAGAAAAGACGAGATTTGGCAGCTGTTTGGGTAGGTGGGGCAAGAAAGAGTGACAAGTAGAAAATGACACTGTGATTGCAAACCTGGGCAACTAGGAAGATGATGGCTGCCTTGACAATTTTTGTTGTTTAGTTATTTTCAGTTATTTCTGATTCTTTATGATCCCTTGGAGTTTTCTTGGCAAAGAAAATGGAGTGGTTTGCCATTCTGAGGCAAACAGCGTTAAGTAACTTACCCATGGGCACACAATTATTAAGTGTCTGAATCCCTCTTTGAACTCAGGAAGTAAAATATTCACTTACCTGCCTTGACAACAGTAGGAAAATTCATAAGAGAGATATGTTTATCAATAAACATTTATTAAGTAGCTACTACAGGTCAAGCTCTATGCTAAGCACTGGGGATAAAAATATAAATTAAAAAAAAAAGCCAGCCCCTGCGTTAGAGGAGTTTTACAATCCAATGGGGGAAGACAATACCCAAAAAAGAATCAAAAAAGGGGGGGGTGGGAGGAAGAAGTCCCTTGGTGCTGGGGCATGATGGAGAAATCCAAAAGCAGCATAGTTGGTGGGAAATGGAAAGAATACTGTTCTGAGACCCTTCCTTAAATTGAACCCCTTAGACCATGATTGTACTATCTATCAGGTCTAACCAGAGGGGCAGAGGTTATTCATTAAATCTGAGTACCAGGAAGATTTAATCTTGCAGGATCACAAGATTTTTTTTTAATTATGAGTTTCCTGGGGAAGGAAGACATGATGAAGAGGTCCAAAGACGTATAAAAGAAGTGCAGTTAGTGGGAAATGAGGAAAAGATTGTATGAATCTTTCTTAAGTAGAGACTTTGGGGGTTTTGTTTGAAGGATGATAATGATTTCTCTTTGAATATGCTGAATTTGAGATATTTGAAGGGTATCCAGTTCAAAAGATCCAATAGACTTTTGGTGATGTGACAATAAAGCTGAGAGAACAGTCCTGGATATATAGATCTGAGAATTATCAGCATAGAGATGATAATTGAACTATTGAGAGCTTCATGAAATGGTCAGTTGAGATAGTGTGGAAAAAAAAGAGGGACACCCATAGTTAGTGTGTGTGATACAGATAAAGATCTAAAAAAGAAGATTAGGAATATAGAAGGAAATCAAGAGATAGCAGTGTCAGATCGCTGAGAGATCTAAGTCCAGGAAAGGGTGATCAATAGTGCCAAAGGCCAGAGAGAAGTCAAAAAGGATGAAGATTAAGAAAGATCATTGGATTTGGCCATTAAATTTGGTATCATTAGTACTTTGTCCATGGAAGTATTAAAGAAAGGATCTGAACCCAAATTCCTTGACTTCACACCTAGCCTATTTCCTGCTATGTCATGATGACTCCTGCTGGCTCAGTCCTTAGGATCTTCACTTTGGGAGATTGAAATGGTCATTGGCTTTATAAAAATAGAGCATAATACAGTTGTTCTCAAACATTTTTCTCTTGGGATGGGATTGCTCTTTGCTCTGAAGAATAATGAATGGAAAATCATGAAAAAATCAAGAGACACACAATGTGATTCCATTGTGAGCTCCATCAGATGTTTGACACATCTAGCTCAAACTCATAGCACATTGATGTACTGAAGCACACATGCGATATAATGGAAAGAGTGTTGAATTGCAAATCAGAAGATCTGTATTTTAATCCTGACCCTGCCTTTAACAAGTCATTTAACCTTCTTTGTTTGATCTTAGTTTCTTTATCTTTAAAATAATATTTTAAAGAAAGTTCTGGACGTCAAAGTCTCTGGCTCTGTCAAATGAGTCAATATCAGAAATAGAGATGAGTTTATAGATGGAAAAGACATTAAGAAGAGGCATCCCCATCTCCTTTGTCAATACTTCCTAAAGATCATGTGGTCTTTCTATCTGATTTGCAGCTGAAATCTCTTCTGTTAGAATATGAAAGAAATGATAAATATATATGTAGAATACTCTTACATATCTATGTGTGTGTGTATATATATATATACATATATATGTGTATATATATATGTATATATATATATATAGAGAGAGAGAGAGAGAGAAAGAGAGAGAGAGAGAGAGAGAGAGAGAGAGAGAGAGAGAGAGAGAGAGAGAGAGAGAGAGAGAGAGAGAGAGAGATGTGTTTAATGATAGCCATCTGTAGGGCAGGTGGGGGAAAGGCAAGAAAAAAAGAAAAAAAGAAACTTACATGATAATTTTGTTGTATACTAAAAAGGAATAGCAAGTTGTGCAAAGTAGATTTGTAATGTCACATACATCTATCTTTTTATTGTATTATGTTAAGAATATGCTTGCTTTATTCCATAAATTAAAAAAAAAGATTTTGAAAGTGGGGCCATCAATAGGCAAGTCACCATTCCAATAAGAGCTCAGCAACAATAGTAATTGGACAAATAAAAGTAATGATAGTTTTTTTTTTGTTTGTTTTTAAAGAATGTGAATTCCTTGATAGCAGAGAGCATAATGTTTTAAAGTATCTAGCAAATTCTTCACTTATTCATGCAGGCTCCCACCTTCAAGACTCAAAGGAATAAAGCTAAAAGAATAAAAGGATAGGAGGCTTATTAAAATTGGGAAAAGACAGTGCATACAGTTTTAACCACTCAAATGATAATCCCTATCTTGCTTACTTATATAGTAGAGTACTACTCCTAGAGCTAGAAAAGACCTTAGGAATTTTCTAGTGCAAAGTTCTCATTTGGCAGATGGAGAAAATGAGTCCCCAAAAAGCTGTGACTTGCCTAAGGTGACAAGAAAGTGGCAGATTTGGGGTGCACCTTCCTTCTAGACTATTCCCAGGTGTACTCTTCCAAAGCACTCCTCCACCCCCAAGCATGTACTTAGATTGTTTCTAGGAAACCTTTAGCTATTAGGCTGTTTATTGGGATCATTTGGACTCCCTGAGGTTTCCATTTGAGGGTTAAGGTGTAAACCCATTCTTAGAGGTTTTTTTTTTTTTTAAGCTCTTCTAATCAGAGGTAACACATGAAGTTTCATCTTTTTGCCTAGAAAGAGACATTACATTGGGAAACTGTCACTGGAAGAAGATTCTGGTACATAATAAGTCTGACAGTGGGAAATTGGACGCTAGCAAGAGTTCTGGGAAAGTGCTGAGTCCACCTACTCTTTGAAACAGATAAGATACTTCAGAAAGAACCTTTGTTGAAAAGTATAAATGGTTGCTCAGAGGGTACCTGCTTCTTTGTTCTTTTGTTTCTAGGAAATCACACACTGGCACCTGTGGCTTTGCTGCTTTCCTTCCTTTCATGGAATGTTCTTTGTTGAATCAAGTGTTCAAAGGAGTGGGCTCCTCTGGTTTAACCTCGGAGGTCAGAATATTTCCTCATATCTCCCCACTGCTTCCATGCATCTCATCTTCAAGGGCTGGACTCAAAAAGGACTGTCTTCATGATCATCCACAATTGGGACAAAGAAATCCATGGCTAGTCACTTATTGCAAACAATATCAGAAATGAGAAGAACCCTTATTCTTTTCATGTAAAAAGAATGTGTGTGTTGTTTTTTTTTTTTCAGATTAGCATACCTTACCTATTCTTTTACTCTTATTTTCTTCATTTTGCATGGAAATCATTGTTTGGAAGAGAAACTTTGGAGGATTTTTATTTTAAATTCAGGTGTAGTAATTATAAGAGAAAAGAGATAACAGGGAAATCGCTCCATTGCTTAGCACTTGTGTGACCATGGGAAAATAATTTTTACTTTTCTCAGCTTGTTTCCTTATTTGTAAAATTAAAGAGTGGGACTGAATGAGTTGTAACTTCACTTCCAACACCTTTTATTCTGACTCCTGGGACTTCTGTATTAATGCAAAGTACCCTGTTCCCTTCTCAACTCCATTTTATCTGTTGGCCTTAGAACAACAGTTCCCTGAAGCAGGGACTGTTTTTGTGTTTATATTTTTATTCCAGTCCTTAGCACAATGTGTGCAAAATAGTAAGTGCTTAATATTGTCTTGACATATTGGAAACAAATGAGAATAGTGATTTTGGAAAACCAATGAAAATATTTTTTCTCTCTCTGTATCCTTACTTTCTTTTTTTTTTAAGTGGTATTTTATTTTTCCAAATATATCCTAAGAGAATTTTCAATATTTACCTTTGTAAAACCTTGTGTTCCAAATTTTTCTCTCTTCTCTCCCTCACTCTTCCTCCTCTCCAAGAAAACAAGCAATGTGATAGAGGTTAAATATTTGCAATTATTCTGAACATATTTCCATATTTATAATGCTGTGCAAAAAAATCAGATCAAAAGGGAAAAAATGAGAAAAAAGAAAAAAAAATTTAAAAATAATGACAACAATCAAAAGGTGAAAATATTATGCTTTGATATATATTCAATCTTCATAGTTCTTCCTTTGGATGTGGATGACACTTTCCATCACAAGTCTAATGGAATTTAGGCATTTTCTTGATTCAAAAGCAATTGCCTTGAATCATGTCATTGTTAAAAAAAAAATTCCATCACAGTTGATCATCATATAATCTTGTTGTTATTTTGTATAATGTTCTCTAGATTTTGTTCATTTCACTTAGCATCAATTCATATATGTCTTTCCAGGCTTTTCTGAAATCAGCCTGCTCACCATTTCTTATATGACAATAATATCCCTTAACATACATATACCATAATTTATTCAGCCATTCCCCAACTGATAGGCATTCTCTCATTTCCAATTTCTTGCCATTACAAAAATAACTGCTACAAACATTTTTACACGTGGGTCCTTTTTCCTATTTTATGATCTCTTTGGGTGTAGCTTTTGTTATATTCAATTCAACAGACATTCCTTCTTCCCCTCCCCACTTACATTTTTGAAAAAGTCTAGCATAAACAAGAGAACTGTGTGAAACTGCACACTTATATTATATCTCAGATCTAATTTAACATGTTTAACATGAAAAAATCTAGCATATATAAATAGAATATTAGAAATCTACCCTCACGCTCCTCCCCCCACTTACATAAAAAGGTCTAGCATATACAAATAGAATATTAAAAAATCTACCCTCATACTCCTTCTCTTCCTCCCTGCTTACATAAAAAGTCTAGCTTATACAAATAGAATATTAGGAATCTACCCTCACGTTTATATAGCATTTTAAATTTGCAAAGAGCTTTGAATATATTAGTTCTGTACATATTACCCTGCTGGGTAGGTGCTATTTGGATGAAGAAATTGAGGTTCAGAGATGTTATGTAACATACCAGTGGTAGGATTCAAACCTGCAACAAATGCCAAACACAGATAAACATGAGAACCCTAGATTTGGCAGCAAAACTCCCAACTACTAATCAGTCCTGCTTTCATATCAGTCCTGAGACCCATCATCTGGACACTCAACTCCTATGGAGGAGGAACCAGCCACCCTTCCTTATTTTTAAATATATTTTCTTTTTAAATCATCAAACATTTTATCTGTTTAACAAATATTAGACCAAACTAATATCAAGAACTATTGTTCACATCTGGATAGATATAATGTTGGCCAGACTCAGCTTAGTCCCTTGGGAATTTATGTTTACTATCAGAACCAGAGGGGACATTTATAAGTCATTTTAACATTTAACAAAGGGAAATTTACTCAACCATAGCAAAGGAAGGACATTCAAGGAATGTATAAATGGCACAGGAATTGATTCAACTAACGTCCCACTTCTTTGAATTGCCTATTGTGTGTGTTCTGCTAGTCAAACCTCAGACCCAGACTAAAGCTCTCTTGGTTGTTTTTAATTCAGATGACTGGAGATGATATTAACTGTTCAAGTCTTGAGTTCCCTGAGCCAATCAAGTGCTGGGGATTGTTTGAATATTTTTTATGATAAGACTAATCTACCCTAAAGGGCTAGAGGAGTTATGTAGGATATTTCTCACCATACCAGATCTATAAAAATTTAGGAACATTTTCTATTTAATAAAACTTTATTGAAGTCTTATTTTTTTATAATTTTCCCCAATATCCTCTCCACTCCCTATTCCCAGAGAGCCATGATGGTAAGAAAGAAAACAAGAAAACAGAATAAAATCCCTGTTAAAAAACCATGTATCGTCATTGGTCATGTAAAAAAATGTCTCACTTGCACTGTGAGTTCATCTCTTTTCTATTAGGAGCTGGGTAATACCATGTTTTATCATAAGTCCTTTGGAATTGTGGTTGGACATTATAATAACATAATTCCTAGATTGGTCTTTGCAATATTACTGTCCTTGTATAAGTTATTCTTCTATTTTCGCTCATTTCATGCTGTATGAGTCCATGCAAGTCTTCCTGGATTTATCTGAAACAATCCTCTTCATCATTATTTATAGCATAAACGTATTTCATTACATTTATATGCCAAAACTTATTCAACCATTCCATAACTGATGGACACCCCCACAGTTTCTATTTCACAAACAGAAATGTTTTTTGAGAAAAAAAGGAAAAGAAAAAATCAGCAAAACTGATTGATTAATTGAAAAAGTCTGAAAATATGTCAAATATACTATACTCCTGTTCATCCTACTTCTTTAGAATGTGTATAGGGGGATGTCTTCTCATATCTCTTTTTTGGAGAAAGGCTTTTTCTGAAAACATCTTTTTCATTAGTGTTATTCCCCAAATACTCATAACTCCAACTTCATATAATAGAAACTTATATAATATAGAGATGTAATTTAAAAAAAAAAACATGTGGAAGTAGGATAAGGTACAAGTGTATGTCTGCCAGCTGAGCTGTTCTCAAGATGGTTTCAATGAGTTTGAAGAAGATGAGCTAATATATTTATATTCTTTCTGTTCAGTAGTGCCTAAAATAGAATATCTAGTAATAATATTAGGATAGGGACTTGTGATTTTTTTCTCCAAACCCTAAATGCACGTTTTCAGCTGCCTCCAGAACATCTTTATCTAGATGTCCTATTGGTGCCTCATAGATAAAGAATCCAAAATTGAGTTTACTATCTTTAGTAAACCTCATTCTTCTTTCAAGATTTCTGTCTATAGTCACTACTTCCCTAGTTTTTTATGTTCAAAATCTTTATGCTACTTCTGACTCTTCCATCTCCTTTATCTCATATATCTAGTCAGCTAGTAAGTTCCATTGATTTTACCATCACGTATAACTTGATATTGAATGCTGGCTTCCCCTGCCTCAACTTTTTCTGCCCTAATCATGGCTTTCCCTCTGAATCTAGCATTTCATAGCAATAGTCTCTACACAGGTCTTTCTTTCCCTTCCAAACACTTCATATCTCAGTTAATTGTATTTTTCTTACGCATCAATATCACTCCTCTAGTCAAATCTCTCACCAGGGAAATTTCATAATTGTTGACTTCCAAAGGTCTTCCAAAGTCTGGTGCCAATGCTATAGATTTTTCTTTCAAAGAAAAATATGCTTCCCTTTGCTAACAATCATCAGAAAACATAATCATTTCAGTATATAAAGAAAAACAAGAAAGAGGCTTTCATTGAAAAACCTGTCAACTTTATGTGTAATTTTAAAAGTATATGCATAACTAATATCTGTCTGCCCAGGTTACATGTACCTTCGGAATCTAATGCTTATTGTGCAACAAGAAAATGGTATTTACACACATGTATTGTATCTAGGTTATATTGTAACACATGTAAAATGTATGGGATTGCCTGTCATCGGGGGGAGGGAGTAGAGGGGGGGGATAATTTGGAAAAATGAATACAAGGGATAATATTATTTAAAAATTTATAATAAAATTATTTAAAAAGTATATGCATATATTCATGAATGTATATATATATATATATATATTTATATATGTATAGATTTATAAATATGCATACATAGGGGCACAATGTATATACATGCATCTGTATATGTACAACTATATACACATAAAAAGGCATAACTGTTTCCCTTTCTCTCTTATCTCAGTATCCTTTCCATATATATGTTAATGTGTATATACACTCAGAGATATACATCCCAAACTTGGTGGAGTTTCAAGCTATCAAAACCTAAGACTTCATTAAGATTTCTGGTATATACGGTATCTATTTTAACAAGGAAGTGACAAAATTGAACTAGTCTATCTGTTTGTATTCCTACCTTCGTTGTTTGTTTGTTTTTTTTCTTCTGTGCACTTTATTGATGCTTATATACCTGAGAATGCATGTCTTATTTTGCATCTCTAGTCCATGGTCTTTGCCTACAAGAGGAATGGCTCGTTTAATTTTTTTCAAACCTCCATCTATCCTTCCAATGCTGTTCCCTTTCCCTTTGTTGAATTACTTTAATGCCAAAGCAATCACAACTTCATGAAACTTATGTGAAAATTAGGTTTATTACAAGAGAAGTAAGCATGCATGTGGAACCCAAAGAGTTCTCAACCCATACAGAGGTTTACATTTTTATAACAAGAGGACAAAGGAAGGAGGATTTGCTAGAAATCTCCATTTAAAGGGGTGTGGCATGGGGGGGGGGCAAAAAGGTTGGAAAAGGATAAAACACCATCATGACAAGGGGATGGCAAAACTGCATTGTTTTCCCTTTTTGCTAGACTATGAAGATAGGATGGTCTACTTATCCACAGTTATTACTCCAGTTGTACAAGAAGTTTCTCAGTCTAGTGCAGACTGATTGGTACCTGTCTTGACTCCCAATATACCAGTTTGGGATGCAACTAAAAACTGAAGTCAGCTGGGGTGTTTTTGAACATTCAGGGCTTCCTGTATTCTCTGGGTCCAGTGTTTCTGGAAAATGTAGCAATTCAAAAAGATACATTCAGGATTCAATCCTTAAAATCTCTCTTGTAATAAACTTAATTTTCATGTTTCATGAAATTGTGACTGCCTGTTGACATCAGCTAACCTAAATAATTTTCATTTTTGTCTTCTTCACTTATCATGCATTATTTGGAATTCTTGTTGTTAGGGTCTCTGTCAAATCCCATAAGGTTACAGAAGATTTCTTCTCTAAACTTTGTATTTCCTTCCTCTAGGGCTGCAGACTATAAGGATTTCAGTAGTCCTTACCTGAGGGGCTAAAGGAAGAAGCTCCAGGAAAGCTAAAGCCCCCAGTGATCCTGTCAAAATAAGAGCAGCAAAAACAACCAAAAACCCCTTTCCTATTAGTAGGATGTTTGCAAATAAGTTCACTATCATTCTCCTTAAATCTCCCTCCTCTTCCTCTACTATTATGAGTCAGTCCCCTGATCCCAGATGCAGATTCCTTTCTCCTTTTCTCCAAGTAATTGCTTGACCCAAAACACACCTTTATTGGTTCTGAGTGCTCACTTTCTCTGGCCTTTCCTGACCTGACCAATTTTCATTTTTTCTGACTCTTCTTTATTTGAAGCATGTCGCCTCAATAAAGAGAGTTTGCTCTACAGTCTTATGTACTTTATATTTCCTTATACTAGACTATTGGTATCCTAAACTTCACAACCCTATATTGAGACAATAGCAAAATGACCCGTATGCAGTAGTTGCTAGATAAATGTTTATTGACTTAGATTTAATGTAAATATTCTATTTTTGTCTTAGATTATCAAGTTTTTTTACGACATTTTAAGATTAAGGGAATTTTGACTTGAAAATATCATACAAAGCGAAAAATAGTTATCATATCTAGTTAACTAAGCTAGCTTCTAGAATTGTGTCATACCCTCTTTAGATTCAGATTTTATGATCAATATAAATTTATGATTGCAAACACATTCAGTTTTTGAAAGATATGGAAATGAGCTGGAAAAGGAACCAGGCATTTCAAGAAATTGACTAACTGGTCTAGTTTTTCAACCATATGGCACAGTGTGGTGGAAACTGATATTTTTTGTTGATTTTTCCATGGGTATATGAAATAAAACCATTGACAGAGTACAGAGCTGACATTTTCAAAGGGAATGACAGAAGAAAGAGCTTCATTTTTATTTCAATACAAATATTATGGATTTTTTTTTTGCCCATCAATCATCCTAAAGGTCTTTTTGTTCATTGAAGGTGAGATGGGAGATAATCAGGTACTTCAAAGAATCGCTGTCTGCTCACAATAATTGCCATTCTTATGTTCCTACTATTGGCCATAAATGACCCTGCAATTTTGAGGGACTTCAGTCAAAGATGGGTCTGCATAATAGTTCCTGCATCCTGTGTTCCTGCCTAATCATTTCTTTGATTGTGTCTCAGAACTTCACTTTTATATTTTTGTAATCTTTTAATGATTCATTTGTAGTTCATGCTACTCCCTTTTACCTATGCTTATGACAGGTAGTACTCTAATGAGCTTTACAAATCTTATGGTTTTGTAACATAAGTTGTCCTGGGTGTTCTTGAAGATAGTAAAAAGTTCCATAATACTCAGAATATCATTTGGTCATTTTTATTTTCTATTTTCCCTTTATTTGAAGTCTTGCCTATCCAGCCCCAAATTACAGCAAAATTATTATAATAGACTTACTTTACCTTCAATTATTTGAGTACAAGATTAAAATATATTTATCTCTTCCATCATTATGATAATTCCTCCCAACACAATTCCCAGACACTAGTGTGGTTCATTACCTAACAGAATCACATTATAAATCCTTTTTTTAAAAGCATCTGAATTAAAATTGTCGATTTTGGGTTTGTATTGAAATAGAATACTAAAACCCCAAACTAGATGGTCCTGAGGAATCAATAGTTTGAATAGCTCACATATAATTATATTTGATTATAAGCTCCTTAAGATCACGGACTGTCTTTTACTTTTTTTATATCCCCATTAGTTGGCACAGTTTCTGACTTAATAAATTTAATAAATGCTGAAGGAGATGATCTTCCCTTTCTTTTCTAGGAGAGGCAGTTGCCAACAAGATGAGTGGGAGCTCAGAAGTTAGATAAGTCAAGGACATGTCTCTGCTGTGGATAGCAAGGTAATTGAAAAGGAGTTTGGAGCAGCCAGAGAGGAATAAAGAGATGCCTATCTAGAGTTTTCTTGAAATAATGTTCCATTACCCATGACTTGATGGATGATCAAATCAAATGTTGGTTGATCTTGTCCACTGCTGGAAAATGTCAATTGTCTTTCTCTCTTTGACATACTAAGAAAAAAATAAATTGTTGATTAAATATAGTAGCTGGTATTTCTATAGTATGCATGATATAATTTGATCCTTGAAACAATGTTGGGAGGTAGGAGAATTATTATCTTCATTTTATAGATTAGAAAAGTGTGACAGAGATTAAATGGTTTGCTCAGGGTAACACAGCAAGTGTCTGAAAGGGGATTTGAATTCAGATTTTCCTGTCCACCATTTTATTCACTGTGTCACCTAACTGCCTAGATGAACTAAATTTTATCAGTTCTTCCATTCTTCTATAAATTTCTCATTAACTAATTAGTTGAATCGTAAAGGCAATTAAGGATTGCTTATAGGAAGAGAGGTGAGGATTGGATTTAAGGAATGGATGAAAATTTATTTAGGATAAAGAATACTGAGCTCAGACTAAATAGTATTCATGTTGGTTTGGAACCTAGAATTGTTAAAAAGGAATAACGTGAGGAGCAATGTGAAATGAAAAAGGAAGACTAATCAAGAGCCAGATTGTGGAAGTCCTCAACTGCCAGAATCAGGAAAACTCCTAAAGAGTCATCACATTTTTCTGAGTAAGGAAATGGTCAGACTTGTGTCTTGGGAAGATTATTTTGGAACATATATAGAAGGTGGCTTTGTAAATTATTCAGACTAAGGCATATATTGGCTCTTGGTCAATTAATAGATCACATACAACTAAGAAGGATACCTACTATGTTGAATATCAACTTTAGTATAGAAATATCTCTGTAGTATAAAACAGATTAAAATAAGATGAAACTCAACAGAAAGAAATGTAAAGTTGCACTCATGGGTTAATAATCAATGTAACCTATTGTTTCAGTCCTTAGGTGGGTACTTGCCCAATTCTACTTGTTACTTACAGTTTGGAGTGTCTATTGTACAAGTATAAGTGCAAGACTCTTAAATCTATTATATGTAAGAATTGGTTGAAGAAATTGGGCATGCTTTAAGAAAAGGAGACTAAGTGGAGGAAAAAGAGCACAATACATGTCCTCAAATATTTATAGGTCTGTCAAATGAAAGGAAGATTAATCATGTCCTGTTTGGCCCCAAATGACAGAATAAGCAATGAAAGATGGATCTTTCAAAGAGGCTAATTTATACCAGGAACAACTTATGAGATGTGATGACCATACGACTATCTCATGTGTTTGTTATTTCTTTATCTTAGACCAGAACACATGCCAGGAAGGAAGTGACCACATCTTTTCTTAGATCATACCACTTTGGAAGCACTGAAAACCTGCAGATGCCCAGATCTAGATCTGAAAACAGCAGCATGAATTTGGGACAAAGACTCTACCACTCTAGAAACAGAGCCTGATTTTAACATAAAGATAAAAGTCAAGAATAGTTTGGGAAAATGAGCAAACAACAATAACCAAAGAATATAGCCAAAAAGAGTTTGTATAATAATATGGAAAATCAAGAAAGAAATTTAGAAGACAGCAGGGTCAAAATATCTATGAACAAAGTCTCAAAGAAAAAAAGTGAATTGGGCACGATCCCAGTAAGAAATCCTGGAAGAGCTCAAAAAAGATTTAGAAAATGAAAGAAGAGAGAGAGAGGAAAAATAGGGAAAGAGAAGAAAGAAAATTATGAAAAGAACTTCATTCTTAAAAAAAAAAAGCTCCATAAAAGAAACACAACATATTACTTTAAGGTAAGGTAAAAAATACCTTAAGAAACAGAATTGGCCAAAATGGTGAAAAAAAATTATTGAAGAAAATAATTTTAAAATCAGAATTAGACAAGTAGAAGCTAATGACTCTACAAGACATCAAAAAATGAATGAAAAGATCAAAGGAATGAAAAAATTGAAGAAAAAAATTGAGAATTGGAAGATAGATTTAGGAGAAGATTGAAGAAAGATAATTTAAGATTCTGGGAATATGGTAGAGTAAGTCAGAAAATTTCAAGCTTTCCAGATTTCCTCCACAAACAAAACAAAATTGCACCTTGAGGCTAACATAGAGCATTAAACACAAATAAGATTTGGAACAGAACAGTGGTCCTCCTGAGATACATGGAAAAGATCCATAGAAACATACCAAGTCTGAGGTCTGAACTTCTTCAAGCTAGTTCTGCTGAAACAGCAAGCAGCGAGCCCTAGGGTTAACTGGGTTGAGAGATAGTGTTGATCCAGACATAGGAATTTTTACCTCCTGGACAGTGTGTGGAGGTGGGTGTCTCAGTTGGGGAAGTTGAGGGAAATTCTGCTGATAAGGAATGCCAGGCTCAGTTGTGCTGCTGAGACACGGCCTTGGATGAGAAGGAACCAGTCCATGCTCAGTGGGGCAGGAACATTGCTAACTGTGGGAACTTACAAGAGGGTAGAGTTCTTGCTTTCAGTTCCAGGTTAGAAGGGAGACCTGAAAGAAGATCTGAGACTAGAGGCACTATTCTCATACCCTAGGACTAGAGGTGATTATACCAACAATCTACTACTAAATGAACAAAGGAGAAACATCCTCACAACAGAAATTTACTATGGGAATAGGGAAAAACCAGCATTCATCTTCAGAGGAAGATTCTGAAATAAGAAAAAAAAAACAAAAAACAAAAAACCCTCTCCTCCCCCCTCCCAAATAACATTAAATAGTAACCTTCCCAAAAAGAATTCACAAAAGTACTCAAAAATGTTAAAAATAAAATGAGAGAGATGGAGGAAAAAAATTTTTTTAAAAAGAAGAATCCAAGGAAAACAAGAAGATTATGTAAACAATGTCAATCAACTAGAAAAAGAGATCCAGAATCTCAAGGAAGAAATGACTCTTTGAAAACTAAAATTGGGCAAGGGAAATCCACTGAAAGAATAAGAGACCAAGAAATAGTAAAAGAAAATATAAAGAGTAAAAAAAAAAAAAAGAATGTGAGACATCTCAGAATAAAAACAACAGATCTGGAGAACAGATCAAGAAGAAAAAACATAAGAATAATTGGACTATCTGAAAGCTATGACCAAAAAAGGATATTGATCTAATAATATAAGAAATAAAGAAATAATAATACAAAAAATAATAAAATAAAATTATCCTGAAGTGTTAGAACAAAAGGAAAAAGTAAAAATAGAAAAAAATATCAACTGATCATCACTTTAAAGAGATCCCATGAAAAAAAAAAAATCCAAAACCCCAGATCAAGAGAAACAAGAAAAAAAAAACAATTCAAATATGACAGTCACAATTAGAATCATACAAGACCTAAGAGGTCTTAAAAGATTATTTGAAAGATCATGAGTCTTTGAACATTATATATCAAAAAGCAAAAAAACTGGGGCTGTGCTGAAAATATTGCATCCAGTAAAAATAAGTATAATCTAAAATGAAAAAAAGGATATTTAATTAATTGTCAGATTTTCAGAATTTTATTGCAAAGAAGACCTGAATGTAATAGAAAATTTGATATATAAGAGCCAAGAGAAATATAAGGTTAACATCAAAAGCTTATTTCAAGGGACTCAATAAGGACACACTGTTTATATTTTATATGTGGAAATGTCAACCATATGTTTAGATTGTCATTAGTAATTAGTTAGTTTGAAGGAAAGTTTGGAGTAGAGCATTTTGACTATGAAGTGATTCTGAAAAGCAAAACCATGTAGGAGAAGGTAAAAAGAATAATTAGGTTATGTGAACGAGGAGTGAGAGCAAGAACTGACACAGAGGAATTAAATGAGGAAGAAGGATTGGTAATCCAGGAATCCTACTCTCATTGGTAATGGGTTAAAGAGGAAACAATACATACATACATATATACATATACCTTCTCCCCCACATATATTTGAAAGTGTATAAAAGTCTTCTAAATTTATTAAGAAATAAAAGGGGAAGGGGATAGGATAAGATGGGACAAGACATAAGAGATACAAAAACATAATAACAATGATCAGGAATAAAATTTAGTAGGAAAAAAAAAAAGGGAAATAATCATTGATCTCAGATAAATGCAAGACTGAAGAGAAGCACAAAAAGATAAACATTCAATAAGGTAGGGGGAAGCTAGGTGGAGCAGTGGATAGAGCACCAGCCTTGAATTCAGGAGGACCTGAGTTCAAATGTGATCTCAAACACTTAACACTTCCTGGTTGTGTGACCTTGGGCAAGTCACTTAACCCCAGCCTCAGGAAAACAAACAAACAAACAAACAAAAACATTCAATAAGGTTAAACCATTTACACTATTATATGGAAAGATGATAATTATAAGTCTTAAAACTTTATTATTATTATGGCAGCTAGAAGTATACAGAATTTGAGTTGAATATAATGGGATGATTTCAAAAAATTTAAGTAATGAAAAAGAAGCATGCATTAGGAGAAGAGATAAAAGGGAAGAAAAGCATGGAAAATTATTTCACATAAGTGAGACATGAAAGGAAGAGCTTTTAGAGTTGAGAATATATGGGTGCTGGTAGTGGATGGCATTTAGACTTTTCTCATCTGTGTTGGCTCAAAGAGAGAATTACACATATACTTAGTCTGGTATAGAAATCTATCTTATCTTATAGGGAAGTAGGAGGGGAAGGGGATGAGAAGAGGGGAAACTTATTAAACAGAGAGCAGATTAAGAGAGACAATATAAAAAGAAAAACAAAATTTTAAGGGGAGACAGGGCAAAAGGAGGGAGAGAGAGAAAAACAAAACAGAAAAATAGTATGGAAGGAAAATCACAGTTAATAATCATAACTATGAATATGAATGGAATGAATTCACCCATAAAATGGATGCTGATAGCAAAGAGGATTAAAAATCATAATCTTACAATTTGTGGTTTTCAAGAAACACACTTGAAACAGAGAGACACAAAGTAAAAATAAGAGATTAGAGCAGAATCTGTTACACTTCATTGAACTAAATTAAAATTTTCAAGGATAGCAATCATGATCTCAGACAAAGCAAAAGCAAAATAGACCTAAATAAAAGATAATCAGGGAAGCTATGTTTTGATAAAGTATTATAATTAACTGAGTAATATCAATGCTAAACATATATTCACCAAATGGAACAGCATATAAATTCTTAAAGGAAAAGTTAAATTGATTATAGATAGAAATAGTCAGTAAAACTATAGCAATAGAAGACCTCAAGTTTTCCTTTTCAGAACTAGATAAATCTAGCCATAATAATAACTAATAAGGATAAATAACTAATAAAGAAGTTAAAGAACTGAATATAATTTTAGAAAAGTTAGATATGATAGACTTCTGAAAAAAACTGAATGGAATATATATTTTTTTGTCATCTGTACATGGCACCTTTACAAAAATTGCCCATATATTAGACACAAAAACCAAAAGCAGAAAAGTGATAATATTAAATGCATCCCTTTCAGATCATAATGCAACAAAAATTATATTCAATAAAGGGTCATCAAAATATAGATTAAATATCACTATCATTGCAACTGGATACCAAATTGAGACAGATATAACATTCATCTCCCTTTAATGAAGAGAAAAACAAATTGCAGAGGGGTTAAATTTCTGCCTCTGAATGTCAATTCTGATACACAGCTTGTGGAGACATGAGCCCTCACATGTGCATATTATGAAAATTAGTTAAGATTGCAATAAAGATTACAATAAAAACTGATGTGGGATTTATGTTAAAATTTCCCCTAAGTGCTTTTAGGTAGACTGAATATAATTTACACAGTAGAAAATGTTGATGAATAAATTCATATTTTTAAAAGATTGGTGCCAAAAATATGATCATGATTCAAACTTTAAATTCTCTTGTCTTTTCTCTACCATTCTCTTAATTAAAAGTTCTGTGAGAGGAAGTGTTTTGTTGAAATAGTGAATGTGGGGAAAAATAGGATTTAATTTCAAATAAGAAAAATGTTTTGATTACAACTACTAAATGATGCTTTTGTAGTAAGGACAAAAAAATTCCTTCTGCCTAATAATACATATCAACAATTATTTAAAATTATTCACATAAATGTACCCAAAGTGGGCTTCTTAACCTCTCCTTTTCTACCTTTTTATTGTATGGTTCATTTCTTTCTTTCTTTCTTTCTTTCTTTCTTTCTTTCTTTCTTTCTTTCTTTCTTTCTTTCTTTCTTTCTTTCTTTCTTTCTTTCTTTCTTTCTTTCTTTCTTTCTTTTCTTTTCTTTTCTTTTCTTTTCTTTTCTTTTGTTTTCTTTTGTTTTCTTTTGTTTTCTTTCTTTCTTTCTTTCTTTCTTTCTTTCTTTCTTTCTTTCTTTCTTTCTTTCTTTCTTTCTTTCTTTCTTTCTTTCTTTTGATGAGACAATTGGAGTTAATTGACTTGTCCAGGATCACACAGTTAGGAAGCTATCCTTAAATGGTTTATTTCTAAAAATAATCTTAAGAAAATGAAACAATAAATATTAATGTAAAATTTTTTGGATTTCAAATAATTCTAAAGAACAAATGTGTCAAATAGCAATTCATTTAAACAATCAATAATTTCATTAAATAAAATAACAATGATGAGACATTATACTGAAATTTATGGGATCCAACCAAAGCATGGGGCATGTCAGCACTTGAACTACAATCCATTAATCTGAAAAGTGAAGGACTTAGAAGATATGATCTCTAGATTTTCTTTTAGACATGAATCATCCCAACATATTTCCATGTAAAAAGTCCCCCACTTCCTTAAAGATTGTCATCACATTTCCCCTTATTATTGTACTTTCTAGTAACTTTCTCAGTTACTTACTTTAAGCAAGCTGTTACTAGAATTAGCTGAACATTACCCAGTAGTTACACTCTCTGGATACTACACTTTCCTACTATTTATAAATTGTTATATCAGATACTGATTTAAAATATTTTGGATAGTCAAATAATGGTAGGGTACCTGTTCTTCTTTAGTCCAGAAACTAATTTTTTTAGTGAAATCAAAATTCACATTGAATTTTTAAAAAATTTCTATATTATATTGTTGACTGATATTAAGCTGGCAGTCCATTAAAATCACCATTGTCATTTTTGACAAGTTTCTATGTAGTCACATAATTTATATTTGTAAAGTTGTTTCTAAAAATCATATTAACCATATTTTATCTATTTTCAGTTTCATTATAATTAAATTCAATGCAATTTTCTAGACTGTTGACATTTGTGAATTCTGACTTGCTCAATCAATTAAAATGATAGCATGTCATATTTGAAGGAAAGATTGAGTTGGGACTTGGAATCAGAAAGATTTAATAATTCCTTTCTAAATGTCAGTAAGTCATTATTTTAACATTTTCTAGAATCTTGCCAGGAATCAAAACATAGTTTGAAGACTTGATGCAATTCTACTTTTTGAAAATTTCATAACATCTGCCTGCAATCCTGCTGGACTTCTTCTATACTTCCATAAGCTTTCACAGGTCTTTCCTTGAGAGGCACTCAGCAGTAATACATACCAGTTATTTTATACTAAAGAATATAGTTTGTCCAGCCTGATTACTTGAACTCAATGACTATCACCTCACATTTCATTTTTTTGATGTCTTATTAACCACTTTTGTTGAATTCTTTGTAATTCAAAAGTCTTCCTTTTTGATAGAGAAAACAAAGGCAAAATAAAAATGCTCTTAAAGCCTTGGATCATAGTAGGGTTTTTTTTAGGACTTTATAATCTCTTTTTTATTTTTTATTATAGTTTTTATTTACAAGATATATGCATGGGTAATTTTTCAGCATTGACAATTCCAAAACCTTTTATTCCAATTTTTCCCCTCTTTCCCCCCACCCTTTCCCCTAGATGGGCAGGTTGACCAATACATGTTATATATTATATATATGTTAAAGTATAAGTTAAATACAATATATGTCTACATGTAGAAACAGTATTTTGCTGGACAAAAAGAATCGAACTATGAAATAGTGTACAATTAGTCTGTGAAGGAAATAAAAAATGCAGGTGGACAAAAATAAAGGGATTGGGAATTCTATGTAGTGGCTCATAGTCATCTCCCTGAGTTCTTTCTCTGGGTGTAGCTGGTTCAGTTCATTACTGCTCTATTGGAACTGATTTGCTTCATTTCATTGTTGGAGAGGGCCTCGTCCATCAGAATTGATCCTCATACAGTACTGTTGTTGAAGTATATAATGATCTCCTGGTTCTGCTCATTTCACTCAGCATCAGTTCATGTAAGTCTCTCCAGGCCTTTCTGAAATCATCTTGTTGGTCATTTCTTACAGAACAATAATATTCCATAATATTCATATACCATAATTTATTCAGTCATTCTCCAATTGATGGGCATCCACTCAGTTTCCAGTTTCTGGCCACTACAAAGAGGGCTGCCACAAGCCTTGCACATACAGGTCCCTTTCTCTTTTAAAATCTCTTTGGGATATAAGCCCAGTAGTAATGCTGCTGGATCAAAGGGTAGGGTCATAGTATTTTTAAATCATCTTGCCACCAACAGATTTTATTGTCCTTATAATATTTCAGTTTGAGCTTAATCTGTCACATGAATCTGCATTACTTTCTTATATCGTCTCTTCCCCACTTCTATTCATATCTCTTTAATATTTATTTGTTAATGATTTCCTAGTGCTTCCAATTTAATCTCTGTGTACAATTCTCTCTCTTTTTCCTCATTGATCCTATTTGGATTTGAGTTTCTTAAACTTCATTCATTCTCAAGAATTTCCTATACTTCCTGATGTCCTCCATAGAATTTTAGGCCACAATTAAGTATGATATTTACAGGTTCTTCATCATCGAAGAAGAGTTGAGATTGCATTAATAATAATGTCAAACTTAGAAGTGTGCTGGCCATATACTACTAGCCATGTGCCTGGTGAAGGACCGATAGTCTTAGTGAATAATAGAATGACTAGGGATATATTTGAAAGGGAAGCGAGACTTATGTTTTAGAGTTCTATTCTCTGGGATCTTTATTCTGTTGGTATTTTTTCCCCATGGGACTTGATATCTCAGCTCCTCTAGGCTGACCTAATGCCTTATGAATCAGTCTTCTGTCAAATCAAATTAAAATTTTGACTTTATGTCACAGCTTGGTGGCCCTGCTTATCCCTTAGAATGACCTTAGATAAATATAATGAATAGCACATTGTATATATAAGGATCTCAAAGTTGTCACCAGTAAATCATACATATTTTGGACTTGTCTTTTTGGTTATCATCTTTAGGAACTTCACATGTTCCCTAGGACCAAGGCATGCTTTTATTTCTCTTTTTTCTTTACCAATTACATTTTATGTCATAAGTCCTTCTGTGAGCTTCCAGTGATATGATTAATAATTAATGCTCAGTGTTGCTAAGCCATAGTTGTATCCTTAGAGACTCATAAGGAACATTTTTTAGATCACTTACTATAGAGCCACGCCCCCCCCCCTTCCTTGCCAATAGGACTGGAAATTGGATTAAAAAAGAGAGTTCAGGAAAAATCTTGGAGATCTGACCACCATTATGACATTGAGTATATGTTATGACATTGAGTCATAAATTCCAGGTGCTTCATCTCAATACTTGCTTGGATAATTCCCCTTTCTTTTGAGTATTGTCCCTTGTCTCGCTGTCTCCTGTCTGCAACCTTTTTATCTTGACCCCTATCCTGTCAGGATTAAGTTATGATCCTTTCCTGGAATTATGGCTTCTTGTCCATCCTCCCAGCATCCTCCCAGCGTCCTTGCTCCCCCCCCCCCCCCAATCTGCCTTTGTTAAACTCTAGTTAGCTAAAAGCCTATTTAAGTTCTCTGCCTTGGTTTATCTGTGCCAAAATGCTATGGATAAGAAATGCTTTGGTTGGCTAGCCTAAACTGTCCATATTAAAAGATTAAAAACCAATTATGTGTCTTGCCTCAGTTTCTTTGGTATTATATTGCTAAAGTCTTCTGCCTGAATTTTTATTGATATTCAATAATGATATTGCTCTGTCTCTCTTTCTTCTTCTTCCTCTTCCTTTTTCTTCTCCTCCTCATCTTCCTTCTCCTCTTCCTCCTTTTTCTTCCTTATTTTTCTTTCTTTCCTTTTCCCCTCTCCTTTTTCACTTGACTTCCCTTTCTTTCCCCCTACTTATCCTTAAAGTATTAGTGATGAGGGCAAAACCAGACTGCCCTGTAAAGTTATGTAAACAAACTTAAATGGACTTACATTCTCTGGAAAAAATTCTAGAGAATGACTCTTTTCTTATACAAATCTAAATGGCCCCACACTCTCTGGAAGCAGGAAGACTTTTTAGATACAAACTTAAGTAGTCTTGCCTATTCTGTTCTATTGTTCTATTTCTCATATAAAGTAAGCCTATAGAAAATGTCTCTTTGCAAAATCACTTCTCTTGAGGGTGATATTGTCCTCCAAGCATGTGTTATCTTGGTGTCTTTCTAACTAATAAAAACCTTTTATCACAGCCTTGAGTACAGGAAATTCACTACAAACCTGCCCAGAAGCTTTGGAGACCAGGATCTCAGATCCATCCCAGCCCCAGACCACACCCTCATAATTTGGACTATATTTATCTCACCAGAAGAGTTTCTAAAAACCCATTGAATTCTATTCAAATTTTAACCCTGGCTGAAGCTCCAGCCAGAGGCCAACCTGGGACTCCACCCACCTTCAAGATTACCAAAAGTCCCCATTATAAAACGGGAACCCTGGAGCCCACTCTTGGCAGGGGCCCCAAACATGGCATCCTTACGCCGGCCATGGTTCCTGTCCGCCTGGCACCAGCCTGGCCCTGGCATCTTTCTACCTTTAATCTTACTTCCAAACCCCAAATAAACCTCTTTTATTAATCTAGGTTTTCGAGTCTGTAAATTCCTTTACAGAGGACTCTTGGGCCTCTATTAGACCTCATTTAACTCTGTATCCTTGCGCCGATTCCAAAGGGGTCGCAGGAGAGCTCTATTTGACTCCCTGAACCTGCCACTAGACCTCAATTAACCCTAATTTCATCTAGATATCCCTTACCTAACTCTCATCACATTCTTCTGAGATAAGAGGTTGTCTGTGAATACACAGCATACTCAGAGAAGATTATTTCCCAATGGATCAATTGTCCCAAGACAAGCTACTGAAAATCTTCCATATTTCATTGTAAGCATATATCTTTTGCTTCATGAGAGTAATCATCAGTAGAACCCCTCACCTTGAATTGTAATAATCCTCTTTTATGCCCCTAGTTTCAACCCTTTTTGTCACCTTTCCCATTTTCTTGCCTTATCCTTCTTTCTGAGAGATTCTCAATTATCATTCCTTTGCTGCTCACCAATAGCAGGGATGTCTTGGACAAGGATTCCGCAAAGAGACTGAAAAGAAAAGTTCAAATAAGTAGGAGGAGAGTTGGGAGAGAGGAATATTTTGAACAAAGAAGGAAGACGAGAGGATCAAGGAAAAAAGGGTGATCAAAAGTGTCACGGTTTCAAAAAGTCAAATAATATGAATACTGGAAAAGGGTCATTAGATTTATAAGATCATGGTAACTTTGGAGAAAGCAGTTTCTGCTGAACAAAGTCAGAAGCAATGCATCAGGAATTTAGGAAGAAAGTAAGAGGAGAGGAGAGAAAGTCATCTAGAACATAACACGAGGTTTAACTATGAAAGGGAGGAAAAAATTGTGATTGACAGATCTGTTATTATGAAAATCCACAAGAAATGGAATGTTTATTTTTTTCAAACAGCATCTTGAATGGGTAATGTTCCAGCATAATGAAGCTTCACCTCAATAAAGCAGACTTTTTTTTTTTTTTTTTTTTTTTAAGTAACTACAATGGGCCTGGCTTTTTAGGCTCTGAGAATAGTTGGTCAATGATTTAGCATTTGTTAATCACCTACAATATTCTAGATCTAAGCTCATCTCTGGGGATATAAAGAAAAGGAAAAAATGTAAACACAAACCAAATAATCTCTTTAAAGAGCTTATATTCTATCACTGGAACCAGCATATATACATATTAAATTTTTGCAGATCTGTGATTTCATCTGTGTATACCTATGGAGATTACCCTTTTCTGTCACTTTCAATTGCAAATAGTTATTTGGAGTACTGCTAGATTAACTGTCTTGCCCAAGGTAACAAAGCTAGAATTTGCATGCAGCTGTCCCAGATCCAAGATGGCACTTTTTCTATTGTCTTAATATATACAAATATGTGTCTGAATATACAAGAATTCTTGTGTATGGTGTGTCATTTCAATCTGAAAGCCTAGTTCTAAAAGACTGTCTCTGCTTCTTAGACCATCTTCTACTTATGTTATTCTCACCTATATCATTAATCAGAACTGAAGAATGGAATTAAGGACAAATGAAATTTGCTGTGCTGTAAGCTGAATTTATTATACGAAGAATATAAAGGAAAGCATTAATCCTTTAGGATTAATTAAATAATTAATTATAGCAATAGAGACTGATAAAGAGATTCACAAATTTGTAGATTTGTAGATTCATCACACAGATTGAGTCAGTCTTCCAGGCAAACCTAAAAGTAAACAGTAATATTACCTCAGGTTTTTACTCTATTATTTTTGGGGTTATCTCTTCCTGTTAACTATGCTATTAGTAGTTTTAGCTAGTCAGAAGTGACCTCTGTGTATTCAAAAATATATTCTCACCTAATGATTATGTTGGATTCAATTATGTTTTACAAATGCATCTATTCTACCTGGTCCCCAAACCATCCTTAAGTCATTATGACCTCAGCATCTAGTCCAGGATAAGGTAGTAGCACTGTTGGTGATCATATGTGAAGTAGGCTCCAAAGTTCCTGACTATGTGATTTTGCTTTGTCCATTTTCCACTTATTTGATACTCATTTGTCTATTACTCCCTGGTCAAGTTGAGGAGCACCAGAAGAATACTTGTCTTATTAATAGTGTTCTCATCCAGTGAAAGGTTTTGATTTCCCAAGTGTATCTGGGAAACTAATGTTGACCAATTTTGTGAAAAAAATTTCATGCACAAACCAAATTCATCTTCCCACTCCCACAATCCACTTTTCTCACATCCTTTAGTTTTTCTTGCTGTTTCCCTACAGGTAATTTAAGAGTCCTGTGGCAGCCATTAGTCTACTGATAAATCTTGAAGAAAATGTCTGGTCAAAAAAAAAAAAAAAAGCAATCCAGGCATATACCCAGAAATGAATGAGGTACTCCGAAAATGACACTGGGTCTAAAGGAAAGCCTCCAAAATATTGGGTAGATTCTCTAGGAATCAGGCACTACACAGCATGAAAGTATAGGGATAGACTATACCTTTAAGGGTGATACCCATATCAGTGTAGGCCCACAGAGGTAAGAGGGCATTACGGAAAATGTGGATGATATCTCTTTTTTGTGTTCCTGAGGTTGTTTGGTTTTCCATGCACTGAGTCTGATACAGGCACTGGGATGTTGCATCTGGGGATGTGAGCACTGGCATTTCCTTTGTTAGGAGATGATTAGTTTTTTTCTCTGTGATAGTGGGGAAATCCTTGAGCATCTTAATGACCAAGTGTTTCTAGCTTCATTTTGCAAAACATGAATAAACAAATTGATCAATGCACTGCCCATACAGGAGCTAAGCAGATGCTAGATTCTGGGTCATGTGGCTCTCTAACCAAGATTCCTCCCACCACAACAGCCTCTGATTTGAATAAAAAACAAGATTTGAATAGATTGCACAGTGTGCCATGCTAGATCTCTCTCCCATAACTGAGTACCAGAAGCTCTTTTCTCATGAATGAAAAATGAATTATTTTTCCCTATAGAAGTTCAAATTATCTTCAGTTGGATTTTTTGGGGAAAAAATGAGACCACTATGGAGATATAACATGGAACTGGTAGGCCACTCTGCTTCAACTCTTATTCTGGCTGGGATCAAGTAAACATATGAAGTATTTACTCTTTGTCAGAGCCTATCCTAAGAATCAGAGGAAAAAGAAAGGGGGTCCAGATGGTGCTGTGAGTGAGAAATAGCAGGAAGGCCAGTGTAGCTGGATCAAAGCATAGGTGGAGTGGACTAAAGAGTAAGAAAACTGGAAAATAAGGAAGTATCTTATTTTAAAGGGTTTTCAAAACCAAGTAGAGAAATTTATATTTGATTCTGGACATAATAAAGAACCACTAGAATTTTGGGAGGTGGAAGGGGATTGAACAAGCAACATGGTCATATATGAGCTTTAGGAATATCTCTTTGGTAGTACACGGGGTAGTGGACTCAAAAATATTCTGTAAGAAAGGAGAGGTTGAGATTTTGGCTAGTCCTAGTCCTTCAGCTTTTAAGGGACACCTCTGAAGTTCATTCAGGAGTTTTAACCGTAAAATCCAGCATCCTTTCTACCACATTACCATAATAATGATATGATTTATGATGTTTTTGCTTGTACTTCTAAAAGAAAGATAAAATAACAGATATGAAGGTGGGGCATTCTGATTCATTTATAGTATTGTAAAAGTTTTTAGTATCCATGATAACATTGAAATAATAGGCATTTTTAATGTAATGACTTGGGTAGGTGGCTGAGTGCTGGACTTGGGCCGGCAATCAGGAAGATTTCTTTTTCTCAGTTCAAATTTGGCCTCAGACAATATCAGTGTGACCCTGGACAAGTCACTTCATCCTGTTTTCCTCAGTTTAGTCATCTGTAAAGAGCTGGAGAAAGAAGTGTCAAGCTACTGTAGCATTGTGGTCAAAACGAGTTGGACACAATTGAAATGACTGAACAACAATAACAACACAAATGTCACAGGTTTAGTACAATTGCTCACCCATGATAGGGTTATTTGCATTACTAGATTGAACTATCTGAACTCTAGAGTAGATCTGAGTTGTATATACATTTGTATTCAATAATATAATTTCAGGAAATCTCTCAATCAACTAATTGAGAACATTCACCAGTTTATCAAACATGATTTATTTACTAAAGAAATCTCATTTCTAAATAAATTGTTCTTTTCATAATGTTTCCTGATTTTAAAAAATAGCTTGAACAGTTCCCTTTTCCATATTTTCTCACAGATGAAAAAAAGAAAAATCTAATCATATATTTTTCCCTGATTGAATTGGGAGAAAAATAGGAGGAAAAAAGGGCCTTATACTTTACTTTATTTCATAGGAAGAAGATAATCAAAGATAGTTACAATATTACAATTTAGATAGTTACAATATACAATAGTACAATAGTTAAATTGTATGAGATAGTGGAAAGATTTAAATACCTCTAGGATTAAAGGACCTGGTTTTGAATTCTACCTCTAATATTTGGGTGAATTTGGTTTTAATTTAATGTAATTTTGATGGGTCTCAGTTTCCTCAGCTATAAAATGAAGGGATTATATGAAATGGCCAGCAAGGATTTTTGCTCCTTGGGGTTTCTGATACTGTGAATGAAACTCTGACCTCTTAAGGACAGATTAAAGAAGCAAGTTTATGCATGAATCCACAGAGAAAATTCTAGACTTAATCGGGACCTTATAAATCTGGTCCAACATCACTGCAACATAGACTAGGAAGAGTGAAGTGCCCTTTTCAGAGTTAGGTAATAAGCAGCAGATTCAAATCTGAATGACTGGGGAAGAAGATGACAATGATTTTGGTGGGAATTACTCATCACTCAAGACTGAAATCATTTTTAAGATCACTGTCAAAGCATTAAATACATTTATTCTCCTGCTTAAAAAACATTGGCACAAAAAACCCATCTAAGTGACAGTAAGTATTAATGAAAGAGTAGTTTTCAATATGTCATTCAGTTTTGTGGGCAGAATACTTGAGCTTTTAACCAATTATCTTTGGTATTCAGCAGCAATCAAATAGCTATGAATGAAACCAGAAAATACATTTTACTCACATCACTCAGGAGTTAATGAAAAGAAAAAGTGAGCCATTTTATAGATATGACAAAAATTCAATGTAGTTTATGGACATGGTGTCATCAAACCCATATACAAGCACAATTCTGTTCAGCCACCAAATTTGGCCAGAAATCAGTTTGGAGACCAGAATCCAATAAACAGTAGAGTATCTAGATCAGAGAATTGAAATTTGAGGAGTTAAGCTCATTTTTTAAACCTAAACCAAGCCAAACCAAATCAAGTCACTTCAGTTAAGATTTTCTTTTGGGCAAGATTAATATATATAGAAATGTAAATATAGAAATGTCCTCAATGCTTGTAATCTTCTGTACTCTCACTCTCAATGATTGGAAGGAATAAATAAATCATTATTTGCTCAAGAATAATGAGTAATAAGACATTTTGGGAGTAAGATTAAAGATAGAAGGGAATTTACTAATAAATTGTAATAGATTCAATCCAAAAAATTAAATGTTATATACAATAAATCATATTTACCTTGTAAAGAGGCTGACCATATCTCTGTTCAAATAAAGAAAAATATTTTAAAGATACATGCATATTAAATATTAATGAATATTAGACAACTTTGCATTTATTTTAAAAATATCTTACCTCCCGAGATGAACTATCAGCTCTCTTTGGAAAAGGAAAACATTAACAGGTTCAGTTATATGAAATATGTTTGGGAAACAAACAAACAAACTCAGGCAGTAACTTGAGCTAACTCTAAATTATATAATGAATTACCCCATATATTGAGAGAAGAGTAGACATTTTGTCCACAATATCTAGGTGAAGATTCATGATCTTCACTTTTGTTTGAGGAAATGAAGAGATTGCTTCTTTAAGAGCAGGAAAAAATTGTAAGAATAAATTTAAAAACTACTTGCTGAGTCTATAGGCATAAATAAATATTCTAAATTCTTCAGAGATCAAAAGATAGTAAAAAAAAAATTAAAACATGCTAATCCAGTAACACAAATATAAATCCAATTCTACAGATGCTAAAATACCATTATTAGCAAGAGGGATCAATCCCTCCCAATACCAGCCCCTTTTCCAATTTCCCAAGTACTTACAGCCAAGGCAACTAGAATAGCCATCAGAAAAGCTAGGAGGTAGAGTTTCATGGCTCTAGGCTCCTGTGGAATGGAGAGGAGAGAAATCTCTGTTTCATTTTGTCTGGTTTTTGCTTTGAGTCATATTTGTCTTTTCAATGAAGAAGAAACTAAGGTGAACAAATTAATTCCCATTTCTATGGTGCTGTTGAGTTTTAGTGTTTTCCTTCAAAGAATTGACAAGCAAATGTCATTATTTTCATTATGCAGATGAGGAAATAAACTCAGGTGATGTGGATGTATGTAACTAGATATTATAAGAGACAGACTTTACATGCAGGACACCAAATCTAGAAATTTACCACTCATAGCATGTAATCTTGTAATCTCTCTCTCTCTCTCTCTCTCTCTCTCTCTCTCTCTCTCTCTCTCTCTCTCTCTCTCTCTCTCTCTCACACACACACACCCACACCCACACCCACACCCACCCACACACACACACACACACACACACACACTTTTGTATATACATATATGTTTTCTGACTATGGAGAAACATTTTAAAAATTCTGTTTCATTTTGTTTTCAATTCCAAATGTTTCTACTTGCATGGGTCACATAGCTAATAAGTGACTCAGAGCATATATGAACTCATGAAGGTGAGTCTTTTTGATTCCATGGCTAGTGCTCTATCCACTGGGCTAACATAATTTTGTGATATTAGGATGGATTTTTTCATTACATTTCATTGTCACTCAACCTTTGTACTTCTAATAACAGCATGATATTTCTCCAAAAGCCAGATAATCAAAAAACTTGAGTTAATTGAATTTTGAAACAACATTAATTGGAGAGAGCAAAACTCTATAACTTGGTAAGTATGGTAACTTTGCTGTTTGCTAAATTTAACTATATTTAATTCACTCAAAGAAAAGATTTGAATATGGAAGGAGAGGGTCAAAGAAAAGAGTCAAAACAAACAAAAACTAAAATGCATTGATGTTAATGAATGGCAAAGGAGAAACCACAGGCAAAACAAATCTGACAAAGAGATGCTAGAAAAGAGAAATATTTAAAGAGGGGAGTAAAATCAGCAAATGATATTCTTAAATGGGTCAACAAACCATTTCAGGTGAAGATTCCAAAATTCCTGCATTGGGAAAGACTGGAGAGGAGTACGGATTAACAGAGAAAAATATTAAAAGAGAAAACCAATAGCTGCGCTTATCATCAGAATAAGGAGACTAACAGAGTCAAGTAAAGAACAATATAGCAGATTATTCAATTATTCCATTTTTTTTTGCTATTTCTATTTTTAAGGAATTTTAGGGATATTTTCCAAATTGAAGTCAAGGCCCTGACATTTTCCCCTATAAAGGTGAATGTTATTTTTACCTAAGGCACCTAAGGCACCTAAGCACAGAATTCGCTGGAGATAAGAAATATTCTCTTGAACCTTATTCCAACAAGCTAGTCAGTCCCATACTTTGGTGTTTCTCTTTATTTCCATGACCCTTACAATCTCTTTGGTTATCTACACTTTATAGAAACCTTGTTGCCCTCTGTGAAAAATCAGCCAGTTACTTAACCTATCTGAGCCTCAGTTTACACAATTGTAAAATGATTTGGTTATATTGATGAATGGTTTAATATTTATAGTTCAATCAAATTTTACTTCCCACACAAGAAATATTCATATGTTCAATATTAAAATAGTACCATTACTTTTCTATAAAACATTATCTTAAACACTTTATATTTTATTCCTCACACACATTTTTCATAAATAAGATGTTCATGTAGTGATAGATTAGAATAAAAACTGATTTGAGATGTAGAAAATATTACCTAAGACAGATGACTGGAAGAAGAGATATTCTTTCAAGACAGGATGGGTATCAGGGTATCTCAGAGCTATTTAAATTCTGCCAATAACAATATGCTAATTTTTTGAATGCAAATAATGTCAATAGAGAGCTTGAATTATCATCATTGACTATGAATGAATATTGATTTTCTGCCCATTTTCGGTGCCCACTTATGCCAAGAAGTTATTTAACCAGGCAAGTTTCATATAGTGTCTAATTGAAGCCTCCAGGTTAAAATTTTAAATATCAAATGCTTAATCTTAGTGTCAATATGGGCAGATCAACAGATTGAACATGTGATGACTCATCATTTGGATATCAATTCCTTAAACAATATAGTTTGTAAGTTTGCAAGATTTGAACCCAGATATTGTCAACTCCAATTGTAATTGTTTACATACTGTGGTATGCTATCTACTGATGTATTTTAGAAGATATTTTTCTTTGAGTTTGACTTAGCCTAAGTACCCCTTTGGATATCTTTCAGTCTGAGATTCTGTGATTCAGTGATCGTAGCCCTTATTAAATATCTGCAATTTACTTGCCAGAGCAAGGCTTACAACTTTGGGCAATTCTATCTTACTTAAATTCAATTCACACACAAGTGAAGACATCACCTTCATAATATAATTTGTCCTTTTGAGAATGGAAGGATGACCACCACCACTCATCACAAAAATAAGTAAGAAATGCTGAAAGCCCGAGACTGCTGTTCAGAGTCTGCTTCTAACCCATCTTGGCTGCGTGCCTGGAGGGAAGTTACTCAACCACTGTATACAACTCTGTTATTGTGTCATCCAGACAACTTCGAGATCCACCTTAGTGGAGGGAATTTGCACAGAAGTCCCTCATGTAGAGCACTAAAAAGTAAAAAAAAAAAAATTAAAAAATGTAAATTACGGAGCTATAAACCAGCAGAATAATAACAAAAAAAATTTCTCTCAATTAAGTTATAGTCATCAGTTAGAGGAGGTAGAAATGTATAATTTACACATAGAGAAATGCCAGGCAATCTAAAAAAGGGAGAGAAAACTCATGACTGGAAGAATCAGAAGAAAAAAAATTCATCTGCAATAGAACATCTGAGATAAAAGATAAAGAGTCTTTAAGTTGGGGACAAACAGAAATCTATTTATCACTGCATTAAAGCCAAGCAGGACTGGAATACTCAGTTTGAAAAATATTAAGTTCAGTTTGATTGGTACATTGTTTACTTGAAAGAAATGATGTGAGAGAAGAGAAGATAAGAAAAAATTATACTGGAATAAGATTGGGAAAGCTTCCATCACCTTCACCAAAATGATTGTGATCATTTCCTAAGCTTGCTCTTGTTTCATTCTGTCTTTACTCCAAAAGTCCATCACATAATTTCCAAAAATGCTTTCGTAAGTTTTTATCTGAAATGAACAACGTCAACTCCTACTCACTCTTTCATTTTCTTAGCCTAAAATACAAATTCCATTGTCATTCACAATCTCATCTCAGTCATTTCCCCTCTTTTTTCTCCCTTTTAAACACACCATGTTCCAATTCAACTAGACTTTATAGCATTTCCCCAAGTCAACATTCTGTCTCCCACTTCTATACATTTGCACATCCTATTCTGTTTGCCTTTAATACAGTGAAAGAAAGATACCCTTTCCCTCCATTTAAAAAAACATTATTTTTTGAAGGCTCAGCTTAGACACAAAATTATTAATGAATCATTTTCTGATCTCTCCAGTCAGATAGGTAAGGAAAAAAAACCTGAAAAAGGAAGCAATTGAAGAATGTAATTATAGCCCTTTCCACAACATAATCTCTACTACATAACCAAATAATTTTTAGTGATATTTTATTTATTTATCTTTTAATTGAAGTTTTTTATTTTCAAAACATATGCAAGGATAATTTTTTAACATTGATCCTTGCAAAATCTTATATTTTAATTCTCCCCTTCCTTCCTTCCCCTCCTACCCCTAGATGGAATGTTATCTAATATATGTTAAACATGGTAAAAATATGTAGAATCCAATATAGGCATAAATATTTATACAATTATCTTGTTGCACAAGAAAAATCTGATCAAAAATTTAAAAAATGAGAAAGAAAGATTCAAACAAATTTAGACAAAAAAAGAAAATGTTTCCACAATCCTCTCTCTGGGTGTAGATGGCTCTCATCATCACAAGATCATTGGAACTGGCCTGAATCATCTTATTGTTAAAGATTGCTTTGTCCATCAGAATTGATCATCGCATAATCTTGTTGCCATTTACAATGCTCTCCTAGTTCTGCTTATTTCACTTAGCATCAGTTCAAGTAAATCTGTCCAGGCCTCTCTAAAATCACCCCGCTGATAATATTTCATTACATTCATATACTATAACTTATTCAGTCATTCTTCAACTGATGGGCATCTACTCAATTTGCAGTTTCTTGCCATTACAAAAAGGACTGCCACAAACATTTTTTTGCATATGTGAGTCCCTTTCCCTCCTTTAAGAGCTCTTTTAATCAAATAATTTGTGACAGAAATAATTTCTTTTTTTTAAGAACATAGTAATTTCCATTGAAATTCTCACATAATTGAAATAAAGATATTTTTAAATAATCTTTCATTTTATATGCTATTTATAGACAAATCAACCTTTTCAAATTCTATTTTGTTAATTTTTCCCCAAAATAATAAATGAATTGGAATCTTGGGTGATTGTCTGGATTAATATGATTAAATGAGAATGTACATGAGGGATTGATTAATTTATCCATAATCATTGATAAAGGAAATGCAAAGTATTTTCTTTGTGAAATTCAATAGGATGCTACTTTTTCTTAAAAACCTCAAAAAGATTTTGCCATGAATTTAAAATGCCATTTACAAAGGACTACTCATTTATAAAAGATTACTGCTTTGATATATATGCATCTGTGCATAGAAATTCTCAGGTCAAAAAGACACTTTCTAGACTTTTAATCAGTCATTCAACACATGTCAATTTTTATGTTTTTGTATCTCATCAGAATGCTTCTCTAATTCTGATTATTAATATTCATTAATATTCATATTAATATTCATATTAAATATGGGGAAAATGGGTTACTATAGAAACCAAGAGTAACAAATATTAGAAAGAAAAAGAATACTGTAAATCATTTTTTATCTCTGATCAAGCACTAAATGAATAGGTGATTTGAAAAACTGGTGGATCTAAAATACCATGATATTTATCATGAATTAAAAATGAGGCCTGTTTCCCTATGGAAAAATGCCATGCTCTTTCAAAATGTCAACCCTATATTGTCTTAAGGATGTTATTTCATTTGCTTGTGAAAAACTCCACAAAGAATAATCAGTCCTCAGGTTTTTAAGGTGACCCATTGGTGGCTTATGAAACTCAAACCTAACTAGAATCTGTTTACTTCCGATTCCTTTTCCTGTTGGTTTCATCCCCAATGAAGATGAAGATGGTATTTATTTTCTCCTAGTAATTAATTTTTGATAATCTATATCCATGAGAAATTGTTCATGCCAGCAAAAAGAGAATTCTTAGAACTATTTTACCTAATTAGATTAGGACCTATGGTGACCATTATTTTCCTAAAAGTTCTGGCTCAATTTCCTGAGGTTTTGGATCACATAGAATTTGGGTATTGAGGTCTGATCTATAATAGGATCACAGGCAGAATTCCCTGAAAGTCTGAGGAAAATAAATCCTCTAATTAACAATTTGAAAAGAACTAAACTGCAATAATCTGATCCAAAGGAAGTTCAGTTTATTTAGGGGTTCCAGTGGTATTGAGGAAGGGACTTTCTCCTATACAGGAGACAGAGACAAGACAAAAACAAATGAACAAGGAACAAAAAGGGTATGACTGAGGAGTTGACTGTAGTGAGATAGAAAAAACCTGTAAGTTGCCAGAAGGGGGATGGCAGGAGCAAGTCCAACTAACAATTACTTAGTCTGAACCTCAGTGGAGGAGAGGTGTCTTGGTGAAGGTGGAATAGAGAGATTTTGGAAGTAACAAAGATGATAAAAGAATATTAAATTCTTCAACATGATCCATAATGAGTCAGGGTATGAGTGTAACCAGTACTAAGAGTCAAGTGGAGAAATTGTCCATTTATTCAATTTTTTTACTAGTTCTATTTTTAGGGGATTTGTACTGTTATTTCCAAGACTCTAATAGTCCCCTAAGGAACCTATAGTTTATAAATTCCACATTTTCCTCTGTGAAAAATGGGTCATCTTCAGTTCCAATATCTTACCAATTGTGAGGCTTCAGGAAAGTTATTCAATCTGCCTAAGGCTCAATTTCCTCATTAGTAAAATGAATTAGCATAGGTCTATAATTCCATCACATCTCCCTTTCTTAATATCAAATATTCATATATTTAATATTTAAAATTATAAATATTAAAAATAAAATATTTCTTTATGTCATTTTTATCATATACCTTTTATGCTTTTTCATTAATAAGATGCCCATGTAGTGGTAGATTAGAACAAAAAATTACTTGAACTATATTATAGGAAAATTATCTAAGACAAAACAAAGATCTTCCATTAAGAAAAGGATGGGCTTCAGGGTATCTCAGAACTATTTAAACTCTGCTATGAATATTATGCTAATTTTGTAGTTATAAAGTTAAAAACCAAAATATCAAATGCTTAATCTTAATATAGATTTGGGTAGACCAAAGGATAAGGGATGTGATGGCTCATAATTTGAATATAAGTTTTTTTGTTTTTTTTTTTAGTATGGCAGTTGTAAGTCTCTAAGACAGTATTTGAATCTAGATCTCACCAACTCCAATTGTAGCTATCTAGTATGGCATGCTATCTACAGATATATTGTAGAAGGTTTGGCTTAGCTTAAGTGCCTTCTTGAGTCTCTTTTAGTCTGAGATTTTGTGATTTGGTGGTCATAGCCTTTATTAAGTATCTGCAATTTATTGCTAGCATCTTTCGGCAGCTCTGCCTCACTTAAGTCTGTTTCTGCTCTCAATTAACTTACAGTCATCAGTTAGAAGAGGGATGAGTGTACAATATATACAGATAGAAAAATTCAAGGCAATCTGAAGAGGGAGAGAATACTTATGACTGGAGGGATCAGAAATAGATTTATCAGCAATATAATATCTGAGCTGAGCCTTCAAGAAAGGTAAAGATCCTTTGGGAGTGGAGGTAAATAGGGATTTATCCATCCCTGTATTAAAAGCAAATAGGACAGAGTTTACAAATGCAGGGAAGTGGGAGATGGAATGTTTTATTTGGGAAATGTTATTAAGTTGAAACATTGTGTGCTTGAAAGGAGTAAGGCAAGATAAAAACAAGGCAAGGAAAATTACACTGGAGTAAAATTGTGAAAGACAATGGAATTGAGTCTTTTGCTATTTCATTATTTTCAAATATGATCTCTCAATTCTGAGTCTTGCATTTCTTTCCCTTGCCTCTACATATTCTCTCAAGTAGAATCCTTCTCAATTCCCATGGTGTCAATTATCACCTTTTTGCAGGTAATTTCTAGTTATTTATACCTAGTCTCCATCTCTCTCTGGAAGTCTAGTTTTATGTCACCAAATGCTTTCTTTGCATATTCGATGGATGTGCTTATAAGTACAAAGAAGCCAAAGTGTCCAAAATTGTACTCATCTCTTTCTTCCTTAAACTTGTCCTTTGCCTCAACTTACTTATATTTGCTAGTGGTACCACCATTCTCCTGGTCAACTACGTTCTTAACTTTAGAGCAATCCTTTCCTTTGTCCTCTTCCTCACTCTCACATCTAATCAATCATGAAAATGATTGGCTCAATTTTCACAACATCTCTAGTATCCATCCATCTTTTTCATTCACATACATTAGCTTAAGCTTCCAAACACCTTCACCAAAATGAATGCAATCTCTTCCTAAACTCTTCTTTATTTTTATTTTCATTTTTCTCCCAGCTTTTAATCCTGTTTCTGTTGGTTTTGTTTGTGGTTTTTAATTTAATGTAATCAAAGTTATCCATTTTGCCTTTCATAATGTTGTCTAGCTCTTCTTTGATCATAAATTTCTTCCTTTTCCAAAGACCTTATAGGCAAATCATCCCTTGCTCTCCTAATTTATTTATGGTATCATCCTTTATGTCCAAATCATACACATGTTTTGTTTTAGGATGGGATGTGAAATATAGGTCTATGCTGAGTTTCTGACATATTATCTTCCAGTTTTCCCAGCAATTTTTGTCAAATATTGAGTTCTTATTCTAGAAGCTGGAGTTTGGGGGTTTATCAAATACTAGATTATTCTAGGTCTTGATTATTGTATCTCATGTATCTAATTTATTCCACTAATCCACCACTCTTTTTCTTAGCTAATACCAAATAGTATTGATGACTGCTGTTTTATGATATAGTTTTAGGTTTGGTATTGCTAAGGCACCATCTTTTGTATTTTTTTCATTAATTCCCTTATTAACCATTGGTTCTTCCAGATGCATTTTGCTATTATTTTTCTAGTTTTATAAAAATATTTTTGGCATTTTGATTGGTATGGCACTGAAAAATAGATCAATTTAGGTAGAATTGTCATTTTTATTTTATTAGCTCAACCTACCCATCCATGAGCAATTGATATTTTTTATTGTTTAGAGTGTGAGAAGTATTTTATCATTGTGTTCATGTAGTTCTTGAGGTTGTCTTAGTATTTTCTCTTTTGTTTTCCAGTCAATCTACCACACAACTTCTTTTTTTTTTTTTTTTTTTTTTTTTTTTTTTTTTAATTAAAGCTTTTTATTTTCTTTTTTTTTTTTTTTTTTTTTACTTTGTTTTTTTTTTTTTTTTTTTGCATGAGTAATTTTTTTTTATTTATTTTTATTTTATTTTATAATTATAACATTTTTTGACAGTACATATGCATGGGTAATTTTTTACAACATTATCCCTTGCACTTACTTCTATTCAGATTTTTTCCCTTCCTCCCCCAAACCCCTCCCCCAGATGGCAAGCAGTCTTATATATGTTAAATATATTACAGTATAATTTAGATACAATATATGTGTGTAGAACCGAATTTTTTGTTGCACAGGAAGAATTGGATTCAGAAGGTAAAAATAACAGTTTACATTCATTTCCCATTGTTCCTTTTCTGGATGTAGCTGGTTCTTTCCATCATTAATCAATTGGAATTGGATTAGCTCTTCTCTATGTTGAAGAAATCCACTTCCATCAGCATATATCCTCGTACAGTATCATTGTTGAAGTGTATAATGATCTTCTGGTTCTGCTCGTTTCACTTAGCATCAGTTGATGTAAGTCTCTCCAAGCCTCTCTATATTTCTCCTGTTGGTCATTTCTTATAGAACAATAATATTCCATAACATTCATATACCATAGTTTACCCAACCATTCTCCAATTGATGGACATCCATTCATCTTCCAGCTTCTAGCCACTATGAAAAGGGCTGCCACAAACATTTTGGCACATACAGGACCCTTTCCCTTCTCTAGTAGTTCCTTGGGGTATAAGCCCAGTAGTAGTATGGCTGGGTCAAAGGGTATGCACATTTTGATAACTTTTTGGGCATAATTCCAGATTGCTCTCCAGAATGGTTGGATTCTTTCACAACTCCACCAACAATGCATCAGTGTCCCAGTTTTCCCACAGCCCCTCCAACATTCATCGTTATTTGTTCCTGTCATCTTAGCCAATCTGACAGGTGTGTAATGATACCTCAGAGTTGTCTTAATTTGCATTTCTCTGATCAATAGTGATTTGGAACACTCTTTCATATGAGTGGAAATAGTTTTAATTTCATCATCTGAAAATTGTCTGTTCATATCCTTTGACCATTTATCAATTGGAGAATGGCTTGATTTCTTATAGATTAAAGTCAATTCTCTGTATATTTTGGAGATGAGGCCTTTATCAGAACCTTTAACTGTAAAAATTTTTTCCCAATTTGTTACTTCCCTTCTAATCTTGTTTGCATTAGTTTTGTTTGTGCAGAAACTTTTTAATTTGGTGTAATCAAAATGTTCTATTTTGTGATCAATAATGGTCTCTAGTTCTCCCTTGGACACAAACTCCTTCCTCCTCCACAAGTCCGAGAGGTAAACCATCCCATGTTCCTCCAATTTATTTATGATTTCGTTCTTTATGCCTAAATCTTGGACCCATTTTGATCTAATCTTAGTATGTGGTGTTAAATGTGGGTCCATGCCTAGTTTCTGCCATACTAATTTCCAGTTTTCCCAGCAGTTTTTGTCAAATAATGAATTCTTATCCCAAAATTTGGGATCTTTGGGTTTGTCAAAGATTAGATTGCTATTTTTATTCACTATCTTGTCCTGTGAACCTAACCTATGCCACTGATCAACTAGTCTATTTCTTAGCCAATACCAAATGGTTTTGGTGACTGTTGCTTTATAATATAGCTTTAAATCAGGTACACTTAGACCACCTTCCTCTGACTTTTTTTTCATTAGTTCCCTTGCAATTCTCGACCTTTTATTCTTCCATATGAATTTTGTTGTTATTTTTTCTAGGTCATTAAAATAGTTTCTTGGGAGTCTGATTGGTATAGCACTAAATAAATAGATTAGTTTGGGGAGTATTGTCATCTTTATTATATTCGCTCGGCCTATCCAAGAACATTGAATGTCTTTCCAATTATTTAAATCTGACTTTATTTTTGTGGCAAGTGTTTTGTAATTTTGCTCATATAATTCCTGACTCTCCTTTGGTAGATATATTCCCAAATATTTGATACTATCGACTGTTATTTTGAATGGAATTTCTCTTTGTATCTCTTGCTGTTGGATTGTGTTGGTAATGTATAAAAATCCTGAGGATTTATGTGGATTTATTTTGTATCCTGCGACTTTGCTAAAATTCTGAATTATTTCTAATAGCTTTTTAGCAGAGTCTTTGGGGTTCTCTAAGTATACCATCATGTCATCTGCGAAAAGTGACAATTTGATTTCTTCATTTCCTACTCTAATTCCTTGGATCTCTTTCTCGGCTCTTATTGCCAAGGCTAGAGTTTCTAGTACTATATTGAATAGTAATGGTGATAGTGGGCAACCTTGTTTCACTCCTGATCTAACAGGGAAAGGTTCTAGTTTATCACCATTACATATGATGTTTACTGAAGGTTTTAAATATATGCTCCTTATTATTTTAAGGAATAGTCCATTTATTCCTATACTCTCAAGCGTTTTTAGTAGGAATGGATGTTGGATTTTATCAAATGCCTTTTCTGCATCTATTGAGATGATCATATGGTTTTTATTAATTTGATTATTAATATGGTCAATTATACTAATAGTTTTCCTAATATTAAACCAGCCCTGCATTCCTGGTATAAATCCCACTTGGTCATAGTGTATTATTCTGGGGATGATTTTCTGAAGTCTATTTGCTAATATCTTATTTAAGATTTTAGCATCAATATTCATTAAGGAAATTGGTCTATAGTTTTCTTTCTCAGTTTTCGATCTACCTGGTTTAAGTATCAGTACCATGTCTGTGTCATAGAAGGAATTTGGTAGGACTCCTTCAATCCCTATTTTTTCAAATAGTTTACATAGCATTGGAGTTAGTTGTTCTTTAAATGTTTGGTAGAATTCACCTGTAAATCCATCTGGTCCTGGGGACTTTTTCTTAGGAAGTTGGTTAATAGCTTGGTCTATTTCTTTTTCTGAGATGGGACTATTTAGACTACTTACTTCTTCCTCTGTTAATCTGGGCAAGCTATATTTTTGAAGGTATTCTTCCATTTCATTTAAGTTATCAAATTTATCGGCATAAAGTTGAGCAAAGTAGCTCCTAACTATTGTTCTAATTTCCTCTTCATTAGTGGTGAGTTCACCCTTTTCATTTTCAAGACTATCAATTTGCTTTTTCTCTTTCCTTTTTTTAATCAGGTTTACTAAGGGTTTGTCTATTTTGTTGGTTTTTTCATAAAACCAACTCTTAGTTTTATTAATTAATTCAATAGTTTTTTTACTTTCAATTTTATTAATCTCACCTTTTATTTTTTGAATTTCAAGTTTTGTGTTTGTCTGGGGGTTTTTAATTTGTTCCTTTTCTAGCAATTTTAGTTGTAAACCCAATTCGTTGGCCCTCTCTTTCTCTATTTTATGCAAGTAGGCCTGTAGAGATATAAAACTTCCCCTAATTACTGCTTTGGCTGTATCCCACACATTTTGGTATGATGTCTCATTATTGTCATTTTCTTGGGTGAAGTTATTAATTATGTCTATGATTTGCTGTTTTACCCAATCATTCTTTAGTATAAGATTATTTAGTTTCCAATTATTTTTTGGTCTATTTTCACCTGGCTTTTTATTAAATGTTATTTTGATTGCATTATGGTCTGAAAAGAATGCATTTACTATTTCTGCCTTACTGCATTTGATTTTGAGGTTTTTATGCCCTAGTATATGATCAATTTTTGTATAGGTTCCATGAACTGCTGAGAAGAAAGTATATTCCTTTCTGTCTCCATTTAGCTTTCGCCAAAGATCTATCATATCAAACTTTTCTAGTATTCTATTTACCTCTTTGACTTCTTTCTTATTTATTTTGTGGTTTGATTTATCTAATTCTGATAGTGCAAGGTTGAGATCTCCCACTATTATAGTTTTGCTATCTATTTCCTCTTGCAGCTCTCTTAATTTCTCTTTTAAGAATTTAGATGCTGCACCACTTGGTGCATACATGTTTAATATTGATACGGCTTCACTATTGATGCTTCCCTTTAGCAGGATATAATGCCCTTCCTTATCTCTTTTAATTAGATCAATTTTTGTTTTTGCTTGATCTGAGATGAGGATGGCTACTCCTGCTTTTTTGGTTTTGCCTGAAGCATAATAGATTCTGTTCCACCCTTTTACTTTTAGTTTGAATGTCTCATCCTGTTTCAGGTGTGTTTCCTGTAAACAACATATAGTAGGATTCTGACTTTTAATCCAGTCTGCTAACTGCTTCCTCTTTATGAGGCAGTTTGCCCCATTCACATTTATGGTTAGAAGGACTAATTCTATATTGCTTGCCATCCTATTAACCCCTGCTTATGCTTTTCCCCTTTCCTTCCCTTTTACCCTCCTATCCAGTATTAAACTGGTAAACACCACTTGCTTTTCACAGCCCTCCCTTTTTAGGATCCCTCCCCCACCTTAAAGATCCTCCCCTTATTTTATCCCTTTTCCTCGAAATTACTGTATTCCCTTCCCCTTAGCTTACTCCTTCCCTTTCACTTTTCAATGAAGTGGAAGAAGTTTCACCATAAATCGAATATGTCTATTGATACACGCTATGTTCATCTCCCTCCTTTCTTTCTCTCAGATATAATAGGTTACCTTTGCCTCTTCATGAGATGTAGTACCACCACTTTATACTTTTTTATGATATAATCTCCTTTCCACCTCTAGTTTCTAAGACAAATTGTACATATGTTCTTTACATATTTTTTTGACAGAAGTATAGTTCTCAAGATTTCTTTTTACCTTTTTTAGAAGTCTCTTGAGTTCTGTATTTGAAGATCAAACCTTTTATGTAGGTCTGGTTTTTTCATCAAAAATAGATGGAATTCATTTATTTCGTTAAATGTCCATCTTCTTCCCTGGAAAACGATGCTCATTCTTGCTGGGTAAGTCACTCTTGGCTGCATAGCAAGTTCCTTAGCCTTTCGGAATATCATGTTCCAGGCCCTGCGTTCTTTTAATGTGGACGCTGCTAGATCCTGTGTTATCCTTATTGTGGATCCTCCATATCTGAATTGTTTTTTTTCTAGCAGCTTCCAATATCTTTTCCTTTGTCTGATGGTTCTTGAACTTGGCCACTATATTTCTTGGCGTTTTGATTTTAGGGTCCCTTTCAGTAGGTGATCGATGAATTTTCTCAATGTCTATTTTACCCTCTGTTTCCAAAACGTCTGGGCAGTTCTCTTTGATAATTTCCTCAAAAATGGTGTCCAAGCTCTTTTTTTCCTCCCATTTTTCAGGGAGTCCGATTATTCTCAAATTGTCTCTCCTGGATCTGTTTTCCAGGTCTGTTGTCTTTCTGGTAAGGTACTTGACAGTCTTTTCAATTGTCTCATTTCTCTGGTTTTGCTTGACTCCCTCTTGGTTTCTCCTTGAGTCATTCATTTCTACTTGTTCCAGTCTAATTTTCAATGATGTATTTTCTTCACTCACTTTTTTTATATCTCTTTGTAATTGTCCAATTGAGTTTTTATCTTCTATGGAATTTTTTTCCATTGTATTTTTTAGAGAGCTGATTTCTTTTTCCAGCTCTCTAATCCTGTTTTCCTTGGAGTTGTTTACCTTTTCCAGCTCACTAATCTTGTTTCTCAATGATTTGATTTCTTTATCCATTCTGTCTTTGAATGCATGGGATGACTTCTCCAGGCTCTCTTGCCAAGCTTCCCTTTCCTTTTCCCATTTCTCTTCCAGCTCTCTTGTGAGAGCCTTTTTGATTTCCTCTATGAGGTTCTTTTGTATTGAGGAGCAGCTTATATCCCTCCCAGGGGATACATCTGGGGACATTCTGTTCCTAGTCTCTTCAGCATTTGAAGTCTGCTCCCTCTCCACACAGAAGCTGTCAATGGTTAGAGCCCTTTTGAATTTTTTGTTCATTTTGTCAGAGTAGGAATCAAAGAAAACAAACTGATAAGAGAAACAATTGGTCTGTTTTGCGGGGGATAGGGCTGGATGGTATTAATGGGCTTCCTCTACAGACTGTGGGTAGGGCAACAGAGAGCCACTAACAGAACAGCAATGACTGTACTGAGTCTGCGCTCTGAGGCTCCGAGAACGCACCGAGTCAGTCCAGGTGGGGGTTGGGGGTGGCCGGGCTCTGAGAGACGCTGGCTTTCTGGGGTTTTAATCTTCACCTCCAGTGTTTACACCCTCTCCACCGCTCCTGGCTTGCTGCCAAGACGGAGCATCCACACTGGGGCAAAAGCCCTTTCACAAAAACGACAGAGATCACACCCCTCCCCCTCCGGTCTGAGCTGTGTGAGCTGCCTGTCTTGCTCTGGCTGTCTGCCCTCAGTCTGCGCCCAGTCTGATTGACCCTCCCCCAAACAAACACAGACCTTTTCTGGCGACTTTCAAGGATGTCTTCTCTTGGTGATAATTTGTGGATTTCTTTCTGGGTCAAGCATTAAGTCAGAGGCTTGTCATGAAGTAAGTTCTGAGAGAAAACGAGGAGCTCAAGCAGCTGTCTGCCTCCACGCCGCCATCTTGGCCGGAAGTCTACCACACAACTTCTTAAGTTTTTTTCTGAAACCAGATTTTGTTTTAAAATATTTTTCATCTATTTGCAGTTTTATATACTGGCTATAGACAAACTACCTTTATTAAATTTCATTTTGGTCATGAATGACCAAAACAAAAAAAAATGGAGTCTTGGGTAATTATCAAGATAAATTTATTTTTAAAAGTTCAGCTAGTGTTTTCTGTTCAAGGAAATGAGAATGCATTTAAGGATTCAACCAATAATCAATCATCACTGATCCAGAAAATAAAAAGCATTTTCCTTGTGAATGCTACTTTTCATTAAAAAACTCAAAAAGATTTTTCCTTGAATTTCCAATGTCATATACAATAGACTACCAAATTATAAAAATGATAACCACATTTACACATGTTTGGGAAAGAAAATTCTCATGTAAAAAAGAAACTATAGACTTTTAATCAGTCATTTAACACATAAAATGTTATATTTTTCTATCTCTTCAGATTACTTCTTTTATTCTGAGTCTGATGAGTTCACCAAGAAAGGAACTGTGTGGAAATTTTTATGACTACAGGAACCAAGAACAACAAATATTAGAAACAAAAAGAATATTGTAAAAGATATCTTTTTATCTCTGATCAAACACTATATGAATAGGAGGTGATTTGAAAAGCTGGTGGATCTGAAAATGCCATATTTATCATGAATTAAAAAGAAGGCTTTTTTCCTCCTGAAAAAACACTATGTTCTTTCTAAATGCCAATCCTGTACTTTCTTAAGGATGTTTTTTCATTTGCTTGTGAAAAATTCCACAAAGAATTGTCAGTTCCTAGCAGGTGACCCATTGGTTGCCTATGGAATTCACACATGACTAAAATTTGGATACTTACAATTTTAATTTTCCTGTTGGTTTTCATCCCTAGTGAAGACCACAGTGATTTTTATCACCCAAAATCTATATCCATGAAAAGTGATTGATGACAGCAAAGAGAGAATTCTTAGAACTGTTTTAGCTAATATGGTGACTCTTATTTTCCTATAAATTCTGGCTCAATTTACTGAGGTTCTAAATATCAGAAAGCTTAAATACTCTTGATCTTTATTTAATAAGATCATAGAGAGTTAATTGACAATCTGACAAGAAATCTTTTAATTAACAATATGAAAACTAAATTGTTAAGAGACAGTCTGAGGAGAGCTCAGTTTGGTAAGGGGTTTCTGTGACTTTTTGGAAGGGTCTTGTTCCCAAACTTTAGGGTACCACATGAGGAGGCAGAGAGGCAAGATAGAAGCAGATAAAGAATAAAGATATGGCTGAATAAATTGTGGTACATGAATATTATGGAATATTATTTTTCTGTAAGAGATGACCATCAGGATGATTTCAGAAAGGCCTGGAGAGACTTACATGAACTGATGCTGAGTGAAATGAGCAGGACCAGGAGATCATTGTATATACTTCAACAACAATACAATATGATGATCAATTCTGATGGATGTGGCCATTTTCAACAATGAGATGAACCAAATCAACTCCAATACAGCAGTAATGAACTGAATCAGCTACACGCAGTGAAAGAACCCTGGGAGATGACTATGAACCACTACATAGAATTCCCAAACCTTCTATTTTTGTCCACCTCCATTTTTATTTACTTCACAGATTAATGGTACACTATTTCAAAGTCCGATTCTTCTTGTGCAGCAAAATAACTGTATGTACATGTATGCATATATTGTATTTAACATATACTTCAACATATTTAACATGTATTGATACCTGCCATCTGGGGGAGGGGAAAATTGGAACAAAAGGTTTTGCAACTGTCAATGTTGTAAAATTATCCATGCATATATATGGTAAATAAAAAGTATTTTAAAAAAGAAAGAATAAAGATAAAGAAAAAGTCACTCCTTGTGACAAAGGAGTTTACTGTAGTGACAGGCTGAACCACGAGGCGACAGGGAGGTCAATTCCACTTAGCAGCATCTTTCTCCCCTTGTTTTGCAGAGCCCAGAGGTGATCCTGAATTGTGGTTCATTTGCAGCATTCTGCATTTTGTTTAATTGTATACTCTCCTTTCTTTTTCTTGATACTGTTAATAAATTACTTGGTCACTAGTAGTGAGATGTCTAATTGTATCAAATTTGTTGTTTGAAACAGGAGATTCTAGTTTATAATAGAAGTCTTTTCCCAGTGATGACTGAGTTACTTAGAAAGAATTTTGTTAATTTCTGAAATTAATCCAAAGCATACCCACTAGATTATTCTTATACTCAAAGAAGCAAAGTGCTTGTATCAGAATGAAGATCAGGAAGTTGTCAGTTTCCCTATGTGCACCTTTGATATCTTGCATCACTATGGGTCAGCTAGGTGGCGCCAGAGTGCATCAAGTATCTGGCTAGAAATCGGGAAGTCATCTTCCCAAGTTCAAGTTTTGCTTCAGACGCTTAGTAGCTGTGTGGACAAATAATTTAACCTTACTTGCCTCGATTTCTCATCTATAAAATGAGCCATTCCAGTACTTCTGCCAAGGAAATTTCAAATGGGGTCTTGAAGGGATGGAAACGATTAAGAAACTACGGAACAAAATAAAATAAACCTCCCTACATTCCAAGTATCTCTGAATAAATCAGCGATTCTTCCCAAGAACTTGCTTTTTGATGTATTATTATTTTTTAAACAGTTTTTATTTACCAGATATATGCATGGGTAATTTTACAGCATTGACAACTGCCAAACCTTTTGTTCTAATTTTTTCCCTCCTTCCCCCCCCCCCCCACCAGATGGCAGGTTGACCAATACATGTTAAATATGTTAAAGTATAAATTAAATACAATATATGTATACATGTCCAAACAGTTACTTTCTGTACAAAAAGAATCGGACTTTGAAACAGTGTACATTTAGTCTGTGAAGGAAATCCAAAATGAAGGCGGACAAAAATAGAGGGATTGGGAATTCTATGTAGTGGTTCATAGTCATCTCCCAGAGTTCTTTCGCTGGGTGTAGCTGGTTCAGTTCATTACTGCTCTATGAAACTGATTTGGTTCATCTCTTTGTTGAAAAGGGCCACGTCCATCAGAATTGATCATCATATAGTATTGTTGTTAAAGTAGATGTATTCTTATTTCAAAGGAAAAATAGTGTATTTGATGTCATTCAAAGCCAAAAAAGGTTAAAAAAAAAAAATTCAAATGCAATTCAACAAAATTCTAGGAAATGTCTGTTGAAAAGAAAATACTATATTGGTATTGTAGGTTGTAGAATTTATGCAGACATGGCTCCTATTCTTTCTGACCTTGAATCTAGTAGAAGGTAATGATTTATCATAGTTATATCATCCCTTGAAATTTAGAATGCAATATTTTTAAAATTAACAAACTGATGAGATATGTTCTACAAAGCAAAATAGTGGGGGGTTTTTTGTTTGTTTGTTTGTTTTTACTATTAAGCAGTTGGAACCTCAGAAAATGTGATACTCAAGATTGCCCAGTGAACATATAGCAAATGTCAAATTCAGTTCTATGTCCTACAAATCTAAATTCATTGGTCATCATATTATGTTGTGATACACAAAACTACAATTTATAATAATACATAATAAATATATATAAGAAGTCAAAGCACAGTGTTTTATTAAATTTGAGAGGGGAAAAGTCATGATTTTGATTTTCTTTGAAAAATATATTGGTCATTTCACAAAGTTCTTTTATTGGATTTTACCTTTTATATTATATTATAGGTCTTCATATTATATTATATTATATTATATTATTATATTATGTTATATTATATTATATTATATTATATTATATTATATTATATTATATTATATTATATTATATTATATTATATTATGTTATATTATATTATATTATATTATATTATATTATATTATATTATATTATATTATATTATATTATATTATATTATATTATATTATATTATATTATATTATATTATATTATATTATATTATATTATATTATATTATATTATATTGTATTGTATTATATTGTATTATATTTCATTATATTATATTATGTTATGTTATATTTATATTTGCATGATTAAAGTCTTTAATTTTCATTTAGCCCCAGGAATCCCATACTCATAAACTTAAATTTAAATGCAAGAACTGAGGAATTATTAGTCAGAAATTAAATGACTAAAGCTAATGCCATAGGGTAAGAAGATTTAAGACATGATGGAAGGTAAAAAACCTGATCAAATCATGTTGTAAAGCTTAAAGATTTTGAGTATTCATTCAGTGTCCTCGCTCCCCCAGCCTGGTATCTGTGGTTGCACAAGCCATTTCTCAGATGTTTCCTCTAGGGTCTGGCTTCCGGATTTCCTTTTCTGAACCTCCATTGCAGTGACTCCATCTCAATTTCTTTCATCCATAAAAAGTACAACACAAAGATTCTAACAAGCCCCATAAAGGACAGGGACAGTCACTACAGGGACATATTATATTATAGGTCTTCCTTTTATATTAAATTATATTATGTTTTATAGGAATGCAGGCAGTGTGATGTGTTGCTGCCATAGCTGACGGAGAATAGGTTGGAAACCCAGTTGAGGCCTGACCACACCCTCCCAACTTCATTCTGGGAGATCCCAACAAGAGAGACTAAGGATGCCCAGCCTTAGAGGGCAGGGACAAATATGTGTGGCAGTGGAATTAAGACAGTAAAGGAGTGAGGAAGGAAACCAGAGATGAGTAGCTGATAATACTTTAGAGAGGATGGAAGACCATAACAATCAACATATCAGGGAGCCCTTTACATGTTTAGAAAGGCACTTTTTTAAGGGAAAGCATAATATTCTCAAATAAAAACATAGGTATTATTTGAGAAGACTAAATTCTTCTAAGATATTGTATTATTTTAAATACTTAGCACAGTGCTTGGAACATAGTAAGTGCTGTATAAATGTTTAATTGAGATTTACAAGAGGTATTATGAACTAGCTTTTATATCCTTTATTCTTTGATATTGGAGGTGTTCATAAATTCAGGTATTGCTTCTCCAAGGTTGAATTCCCCTTTTATTTTAGGATTACAAGTTAAAACAAGTCAACAAGTATTTTTAAAATGTTTTCTATGTGTCTCTCACATCTTCCCTGATCTCCAGTTGTATTTCTGACTTTTTGGATTTTCATCATGTCTTACCTTCCCTCTTACCTTGGAACATCCCTCCACTATTAATGAACTTGTCTTGGTGCTTCCTTATGGTGAGGCTCAGGCTGCCTAATCTTCATATTTCTTCTCTGGTTATATTTCTAGCTTTTTGTGTCTTGCACAATAATAAGTAAGTATTTAGTAATGCTTGCTGTCTTCTCTTACTGGTATTGTGTTTACGAGCACTGGAGATACAAAGAAACAATCTCTGCTCTCAAGAAGTTTATAATCTAATTGGGAGGAGGGTGCCCAGAGAGAAGATCCTGAAAACACCTGTAAAAATACAAAGATGCTATTACAGGGGCTTTGGCTGCCTTTGTCTAGAATTGCCTAACATCTAGGTGGGGGTGGAGGGGCAAGGAGTAGCATCTTTTAATGGTCATATAGCAAAACAGGCTGTTTCTATAGAATGATAAGACTAGAGTACCCTTGCTCTCTTTCTCAGTCCCAGAAAAAGGTGACAATTCAAGTTCATCCACATGGCTTAGGTGACATGGATGAGGAGAAGGGCTACTTCCTTCTTCACCTCCTTTTTGCCTTATCATTCTAGTAAATAAGTTAGGAATTAGTGTTTTGTGTTGATCTGTTTCATTTGTTCTCAGTTCTAGGTTGCTACTAAAATCCTAACTTTCCTAATTTTCCTAAATGCTAATGTCTTCCCTATGAGACTACCCCTAATTTTTTTTGTATATAATTTATTTGTACTTAGTGGTTTCCTAGTCATCTCACTATGAGATCCTTGAGACCAGAGACTTTTTTTTCCTTTTATTTGTAATTCCAGCACTTAGCACAGTGCCTGGAGTAGTAAATGCTTACTACTCATCTATCTGTCTATATATTATATCTTTTGTTTTTATATTGTCTTAATTTCCATCCAAATCCCTTCCTGGCCTTCTTCCCCAAAATAAAAAATAAATTAATCAATAAATACATTAAAAATAATTTGATAATATATATAATATTCCTTACCTCTAGATAGAGTAGAAAGTAGCTTTCTTCTTTTATCTCTTCTTTGGATTCAAATTTAGTTTTTCTAATTTAGTAACATTATTTTTAAAATGTTTTGTGGCTGTTCTTTCCATTTACATTTTTGTAGTAGTTCAGTAAATCAATAGTCACTGAATTTACTTGCTTTTTTTACTCTGTTTACCTTATTCTTCATTAGTTCATAAATTATTTTGATACTTCTCTTTATTCATTATAGTACTCATCATTTGTTACATTAATATTCATCAATTGTTATATTAATTGCATTTCATTAATTTTCCATACACAATTTATGTGGCCATTTTTCAATCGATAGCTTGTTATTGATTAGCATAGTGTCTGGCACAAAGTAGGTTCTTAATAAGTATTTATTGACGGTTATGGCTGATTGATGCACATCTGTTTGCAATTTCTCTGCTGCCACAAAAATAGTTGCTATAAAATTTTGTATGTATGAAGATATTTTAAATAAATATAAATTTCACTTTTGGTCAAAAGGTATACTTTAACCACTTTATTTGTATATTTCCAAATTAGGCTTACATCATCATCCTATGTCATATTCCATTGTAAATTCAAAATAATTATATGACATTAATATTGAAAATCATGCTATATAAAAATTAGGATATCACATATTCTTACAGCTATGCATAGGAGTTGCTTAACTAAAGAAAAGATAGGGGTAATTACAAAAAATCAAATACATAATTTTGATTACATGAAATTGAAAAGCATCTGCATATACAAAATTAATTCATATGGGATAAAAAGGGAAACAGCAAATTGAGGGGAAATATCTTTGCATCAGACTTCTCAGAAAAGAATTTAGTATCCAAAAGAAATAGATAATTAAAGAATATTTTTGATAAGATTATATATATACATATATCACATATGGACATATTTGTATTTTTTTAACCTAAAAGACATTCCCTAACAAATAAGTGGTCAAAGAATATGAATAAAGAATTCTCAAAAGAAAAAATGTGAACCATTAGCAATTATATTAAAAAAAATATTCCAAGCCAATGGTAATTTGGAAAATGGAAACAACACTAAGGCTTCATTTCTCTCACACACACAAACATACATACACACACACAAATAGACAAATGCGACAAAAATAGAGAATAGTCTATATTGGATAGGCTATGGGAAGATAGACATACTCACTAGGGAATATTTAGTGATGTTGTAAACCAGTGATCCATTTTGGAAATCAATCTGAAATTACACAAAGTGGTCAAAATATTCATGCATTTTATACAGAGATTATACAACGGGGTATATACTCCCAAGAAAGTCATTGATAAGAAATTATGTTCATATTCAGATGGCACAGTAAATAGCATGATGAATCTGAAGTCAGAAAGACTTGTCTTTCTGAGTTCAAATCTGATTCCTGTTTCAGTTTCCTCATTTGTAAAATGAGCTGGAGAAGGAAATGGCAAACTGCACCAGTATCTTTGCCAAGAAAACCCCAAATAGGATTTTTTGCATGATTACTTGGACACTATTGAAATGACTGAACAACAATGTATGTCAAACTAATTAGTATGTTTGTTATAATAAAGAACTAGTAACAAAGTAGATACCTCATAATGGGGAAAAGCCAAACAATTTTTTGTGGTAAATTATAAAGTTGAACATTATTAAAATTGAAACTATAAATATGATGAATGCAGAAAAGCAGGAAAGACATGAATTTATACAGATTGAAACATGCAGAATCAAGACAATCGTATACACAATGGCTTCAAAAATACACAAAACAAAATTAATGTTGCAAAATTCCAAAGACCAAGATTGATCCTAAGGAAGGAAATTGAAAAACACTCAATGTGGGAAACTCAAGGTGAGTTTGGGTAAAATATTAAGTAAGTTTTCAAATATTTTATTAGTTCTATTAATCTTTTTTTTCTTTTCTTCTTTTTCTTAAGAAAATTCTTTGCTATATGAGATAGCTTTCTAGAAGGAAGATAAAGAGGGATATAGTGAAAGAAAGTCAGATACAAAAATGTTAATACAATGTTTTTTTTAAAAGAACAGAAATTCAATTAATCATGGTCAATTCACATAACTAAAAATAAAGCCACTTCTATGTGTCCTTAATTTCAAGAATTAGAACACAAATTATTATAATGCTTTCGTAATTTAACTTTCTGAATTAAGTCCATGTCATATGCAGATATGTACATCCATACCATCTCTCCTCAAAATTGTAGGTTTTGATTGTTCATTTTTGATTTGTTTGTTTTGTTTGGGAATGGATCCTTACCAATTTTAGAATTACAAAAGCATTCCAGTAAAATAAACTTCTTAGTAAATTGCAAAAGTCTTAAAAACTTTCACTTACCTAGAACCTACAGCTGAAATCAATAAACCATTCATTCTCACTACTGATGAATTTTATAGGCCCTAGGTTCAGATTGTTGGCTCTGTTGAATACAAAATGTTGGGGGAAAAAGGAAACAGGATGGACACTTACCTTGCTATTTCATCATACTTTGGAATAATTTCATACTTGAGTTCTAATGTACCAAAGATTATGCTGATCTGACTCTGTTTAGTTTCCTTATTCCCATGCATTCTGTTTTTTATTGCAATCACTATTTCATATAAAGCAAAAGCAAAAATAGACCCATGTAAAAGAAATAACCAGGGAAGCTATATTTTGCTAAAAGGTACCATAGAAAATGAATAGCACCTAAATTCTTAAAGGAAAATGTAAAGGAGTTATGGGAGAAAATAACTAATGACACTATTATAGTTCGAGGTATCAATTTAATCCTCTTGGAGTTAGACAAATTAACTATAAAATTAACAAGAAAGAAGTTAAGGAAGTAAATAGAATTTTAGAAAAAAAAAAAGATATGATAGTCCTTTATGAAATCTTGAATGATAATAGAAGGAAATATACCTATTCTTAGCTGTGTATAGTACAACTGACCATGTATTAAGTCATAAAAACCTTAGAAACAAATACAAAAAACACAAATATGTTTAATGCATCTTTATCTGAACATAATATAGTAAAATCACATTAAATAAAGGTGTATCTATTAAAATTAATTGGAAATAGAATAGCTTAATTCTGAAGAATTGATGGGTAAAAAACAAATCATAAATATGACAATTTTATTAAAAATAATAACAAGAATGAGAAAACATTAAAAAATGTTTCAGATGAAGCCAAAATTGAACTGGAGGAAATTTTATATTTCTAAATCCATACATCATAAAAGTGATTGATGAATTCTGTATGCAACTAAAAAAGCAGAAACATTTCTAGGAAAAAGCCAGATTTAAAATCTCAGTTAAACACAAAAATAGAAACCTCAAAAATCCAATAACTTGAAAGTTAAAGTGATGATGCACCACAATAGTTAATACCAGATCTTCATATTTTGAATCCTCTCTTATGTTCTTCTATGCACATGGCAATTTCTTTTTCTTTTTTTTTTAAGTTTTAAATAAATAGACAAGTTGAAAAAATAGACAGAGCCAGGCCTTGAGTCAGGAATTCAAATTCAGTATCAAACACTATGTGACCCTAGGCAAATCACCACCTATCATCTACCAGAGTTGTTATGAGAACATTGGACTAAAAGACCACGAAGTCTTTTCCAGATCTAAACCTAGGACACTATGATGAGTGTTTAATCTCTTGGTTAAAAATTTCTGAAGAGAAAGAATTTATTCATACATAGCTTTAATTATTAGGAAAGTTTTCCCTTTTTAATTACATTTAAAGTTTCCTCTTTGCATCTTCCACCCATTTCTGGGACCAAGCAAAACAAGTAATATTCTGTTTTCCCCATCATGACCCTACAGTAACTTGAAGACTTCCTTTGGAAACTCCTTTTATCCAGGATAAATATCACCCCTTATTTAAACATGAGTTCATATGGCATTATTCTGAATCCCTTCATTCATTTTGATTTACTTATTGTGGTGTCCCTCCAATGAATCAGAGCTCCTACCAAACTAGGGTCTCTGAACCAAATACAGCGTTCCCCTGAGATATATTCCTAATTCTGGTTTTTCCTAATGTGGCTTATTTGATTCACCACTTTGTTGATTGTTGTTTCTGTTGATTCAAAATGATCTTGTGGCTCAATGAAGTCCCCAGAACTTTTTTTTTCAGAATTTCTCTTTAGTCATATCTCTCCTATCTTGTATTCTTGGGAGCATTTAAAAACCCAATGTGAGGTTTCACATTCTATAGAGTGGGAATGTAGTAAGTAACTACATTCTGGACTCAGAACTAGGAAAACTTGAGCTAAAATCCTACCACTGATACATATTCTTTTGTGATGCTGGACAAGTCACAATTTCTTAGAACAATTTACTAAGGCTATAAAGTGAAGAGAAGATTCCACTCTGCTTTGATATTGGGAGTTTCTTACTCAGGTATTCCTTATGTCTTTGCCCCTATGGGGCTAGTCCCTATTTGCATGCCTATATTTCTTCCTCTTTGCTTATATTTTCCCTTCTTAACAGCAGATATTAAACTGAATTGGACTGAATGCTGTATAAATAAAGACTGGCATTTGTAAAGGATTTCTTTTTTTGCTTCACTCTTAAAATGCAGACATAACCCAAATTAAGATTATAGGAAATGAGAGAACAATGAATTTACAAACTCAGCAAGAGTATGAGAAGGGATACTTTCAGTCTTGGACATGTATGTTAGGGGTTCCATGAATGAGCTCAGGAATACTCTAAATATTCTCCCCATTAGCATTTTGTGTCTTATTCTTAAGGATTGCATTTTAAATGAAGTTTAAGAAAAGTGTTTTTCATATGCTGAGCACTAGAAACAGACAGTCCTTATTCTTAAGGAGCACACACTTTAATTGAGGAAAGTAGTACACAAGAAAAGAATATAATGGCAGGGGAAAAAAAGAATATAATGACAGGGTAATTGATAAAGGTCTTAAAGTTTTAATAGCAGAAAGAATGACAATATTTGGGTAACTTAAAGATAATAATTATAAGTTTAAAACAGAATTTGTGTAGTGCTTTGCAAATATTATAACAACTCTGGTAGATAAATAGTATAATCACTCCCATTTTGTACATGAGGAAACTGAGGCAAAGGTTAATTGATTTACAGAAAGTTATATAGTTAGTGTATGTGGCTGGACTTGAGCTCAGGATTTCCTCACACCAACACCAGCATTCTATTCACTGTGCCACCTAGATGCCACCTTAGAGTGCATTGCTTGAATGCCAAATTTCTGCTTGCCAAAAAAAGTTGTTGTTTTTTTTGGAGAACTCACACAGATCAAGCATTCACAAGGTGGTCAGAAAAAGCAATCCAAGGACACTCTCAAGGTCACTCTTAAGAATTTTAGAATTTGATTGTATGACATGAGAGATACTGGTACAGGACCTTTCAGCATGATGTGCTCTCATCAGAAAAGGTGATGTGCTCTATGAGCAAAGCAGAATTGAATTAGCCCAGAAGAAATGCAAGATGAGCAAAATTAGAGAGTTCACCCCAAATGTTCTTAGGGACTATTTGGGGCTAATCTGTTGCAGAGCACTGTGAGATACTATTGGGTTGTGAGTGCGAAATGTTTAAGAAGACCTGTTAAGACTACTCTGAGATACTATTACACAACTTCAGATTGGCTAGAATGACAGGGAAGGATAATGCGGAATGTTGGAGGGGATATGGGAAAACATTGTTGGTGGAACTGTGAATACATTCAGCCATTCTGGAGAGCAATTTGGAACTATGCTCAAAAAGCTATCAAACTGTGCATACCCATTGATCCATCAGTGTTATTACTGGCCTTATATCCCAAAGAAATTTTAAAGAAGGGAAAGGGACCCTATGTGCAAGAATGTTTGTGGCAGCCCTCTTTGTGGTAGCCAGAAACTGGAAACTGAGTAGATGCCCATCAGTTGGAGAATGTCTGAATAAACTGTGGTATATGAATATCATGGAATATTATTGCTCTGTAAGAAATGACCAGCAGGATGATTTCAGAAAGGCTTGGAGAGACTTACATGAACTGATGCTGAGTGAAATGAGCAGGACCAGGAGATCATTATACACTTCAACAACAATACTGTATGAGGATATATTCTGATGGGTGTGGCCACCAAATAGACCAATAATGAACTGAACCAGCTATACCCAGCGAAAGAACTCTGGGAGATGACTATGAACCACTACATAGAATTCCCAATCCCACTATTTTTGTCAGCCTGCATTTTGTATTTCCTTCACAGGTTAATTGTACACAATTTCAAAGTCTAATTCTTCTTGTGCAGTAAAATAACTGTATGGATATATATACACATATTATATTTAACATATACTTTAACATATTTAACATGTATTGGTCAACCTGCCATCTGGGGGAGGGGATGGGGGGAAAGAGGAGAAAAGTTGGAACAGAAGGTTTTGCAATTGTCAATGCTGAAAAATTATCCATGCATATATCTTGTAAATAAAAAGCTATAATAAAAATAAATAAATAAAAATAAAAAAGAAGACCTGTCTACCACAAGTATCCATCCAAGATAAATTAGGAGACTTTGAACCTCAATCTTAAGCTATAATTGCTTTCAGCCTTGTACATCAGGTATACATTGTAAATGGTAAGCTCACCAAATCATAGAATCTCAGACAAAATCTCTAGTCTAAGTGAAAGGTAAAGAAGAATCTTATCTACAATAAAGTCAGAAGTTGGAGTGCTATTCTTGATGTCAATGAGGTCTGATTTCAATTCATGCCTTAGATACTTACAAGTTATGTAGAGCAATCACTTAACCTCTGTTGACCCAGAAGAATTTGGACAATGAAGGATTTGGACTAGAAGGTCTCTAAGGTCTCATTTGGATAGCTTTAAATCCATAATGTGTGTTTGATGTAACTTTTGCTCAAATTCTATAGAGGGAAAATTTTGCACCTACTGAGACAACCCATGTGAGGTCTTTCTAAGGCATTATTAAAAAGTTTTCTTTTTCCCTTTATATTAAACCTAAATTTACATCTTAGTATTTTATATCCAATCCTCCTAGTTCTGCACTATGGACCAAGCAAATTAGATTTATTCAGTACCTAGCACATAGTAGACAGTGCTTGTTCCTTTCTCTAAAATCTCTTCTCCATCATAACTATTCAATACTTAAAGAAAGCTACCATATTCCCATTGCAGTCTTCTATTTTACAGGATAAAAATCATCAGTTCCTTCAACCAGGCCTTCTATAACATGATCTGGGATCCTTTCAAACATCCTGATGTACTTGTTCTAGAGTCTCTTCAGTTTTTTAATGTGGCACCAAAGTATGGCACCTGGAACCCAACACCAGTGTCCTTATATCTTGAGAGTATAACAAAGGATTGGCAATTTGTTAATGTTTTGGGTTTTCACTTCTTTTTTAGAGTGAAGAGGAGATCTCTTATATATATATATGTATATATACATATATACATATATATATATAAGATCTCTTTATATATATATATATATATATATATATATATATATATATATATAAAATGTGTGTATATATACACACACACATATATATGTATATGTATATATATGCAACTCTTTCTGAAGTGAAGAGAGTAGAACATTATTACTGGTAATTCTTCTTGACTGTCTGGTTTATGAAAGGTTAAGGGGAATTTTCTTTATTACTAAATACCCAATAAATATTTACTTTTTAAAAAACTTCTAGGCATACTCCTCAATAAAATATACAAATTTCAATGAAACAAACAGAACATGCTGGGGATTATTCAAGCTTCAATAATTCAAAATTACATCTTTATCTGTTTTAATCCTTACAAGATCTCTTTCCCACAATGATACGGTAAAGTAAGTGGTACAAGTATAGTTACTCAGTTTTTTCAACTGTAAAATGGGGATAAGAATAGCACCTACTTCTCACAGTTGTAGTGAAGATCAAACGAGCTGATATTTATGAAGCACTATGTTCAGTGCATGACACATAGCAGGTACTATATAAATGTGTATTCTCTCCCCTTCCCCCTTTCCTTTGTCTTGTCACTTCTTGTCACCAGCCAACGCATTCATACACCTGACTCATTTTTCACCCAGTCTTAATCACTGAATGGGTGTTGTCTCACTCAAACTGAGACCTGGGAAAGACCTTAACTTAAGAAGGCTAAGGTCTCTCACTGAATCCAGGGCTATCTTCAGTCCTTCTGATCTATATCTGATTATTGAATCCAGATGGCTCTGGAGGGGAAAGTGAGGCAGGTTACCTTGCCCAGCTCTCCCTCTCTTAGATACAATTCATTTGCAGGTCATGACATCACCTCCCTGATCTGGTCCTCTTTGAGAATGAAGAGCAATCCATAACAGATAAGGAAACTGAGATACAGCAAGGTAAAGCAAAACCTTTGACTAGGGTCTCACAGCTATTGGGGGCAGGAGCCAGGAATTCAGATACCCCAAATGCAACTTCAGCATTTCTTTCTACAATACTATATTGGTCTATACTCAATCAAATTTTAAAAGCTAATGCACTTTAAGCTATCATCCTTCTGTTATTGTCTTCCCCTACTTACGCCAAATTCAAGACGTTATTTAAAAATCTTACATCATATCAATGGCAACATGCTCAGCAACTGGATTTGCCCAGATTAACAGATATTAGATATTAGATATTTTAATTTTCAATATGGACATACCAGCAACAAATTCTGTTTTGAGCTTTGCCTGATAAAACAATGTCTTGGCATAGGTGGCTACTGAACATGAGCACAAAATCAATATTTAGTTATGATCAGTAATGACCATTTAAGGTCACTATTGGCATTATTTATAACCACAAAATTAACATATCATTAAATAAATAGCTCTGGGATACACTGAAACTCATGTTTCTTGGAACAAGCCCTCTTCTCTCAGTTGCATCTCTTAGGTAACAGAGTGACAATTATGGTGTAACGGAAAAAGAATTATCCTTAATATCACCAAATATGTTATTTCAGAGTTGGCAGGGATCACACTGGATTATCTAGTCTGATTAATATCTACTGCCTGATTCATAACAGAATATTTTCCAAAATATACTCTTTTTTTACCCGCTGTCCAGGATCTTTTTTGATCATGGCATTCAGGCCATAATTCTTATAGTATCTCTCTTGGATCTATTTTCCAGGTCTGTTGTTTTTCCAATGAGGTATTTTACATTTTCTTCTTCTTTTTTTTTTACTCTATTGACTTTGTTTGACTGATTCTTGATGTCTCATAGAGTCTTCAGCTTCCACTCACCCAATTCTAATTTTTAAACAATCATTTCCTTCTACCTTTCATATATCTTTTCCCAGTTTGGACAATTCTATTTTTAAAGTAGTTGTTTTCTTCAGTAAATTTTTGTGTTTCTTTTTTCAGGCTATTGGCTTTCTTCATAATTCTCCTTCATAACTCTTATTTCTTTCCCCAATATGCTGAAATGACCCCACCTAGTTGTATCTTTTACATTGGGGTTTCTGGGATGGATCTGGAGGCCTTATAGCTAGGTTACTATGTAACTGGCCTGCTGAGCTAATTTTGAGTGGCCTCGAATCCTTATCAAGGCTGTGGCTAAGGGCCTTCCTCTGGCTTTCCCCAAGATCATTTGCATGGGGCTGTGATTGATTTTTATTCAAATGAAACAGACTTTTTAAAAAATCTTTCTAAGTTATCTGAAGCTAGAAAAATGTTTCATTCCATCATTTCTTGGGCTCTATGGCAGCATAATCCATTTAGAGGCTTGATTTAATATTGTTTTTGAGGAAAATTGGAGAGGCAACTTCCTAGTTACAATTCAACATCTTGGCTTATGCTCTCACTCCAACTCTACTCCTATGACCACATTTTTATCTACTACATCACATTGTCTCTCAATGAAAAGGTCTGTGTTAATATGAACTAGATATTATTTCTGCCTAATGTTCTGAATGTAAAAATGAAGAAATTCAGTGAAATGCAAAAAAGTGGGAGCATCTATGAGCCATTTGGGCAGCTCAATGACTCAATATCTAATTAATTCATTCTATCCAATCAGTTTCAGTCCTGTCTGATTCTTTGTGGACTTTTCTTGGCAAAGATACTAGAATTGTTTACCATTTCTTTCTCCAACTCATTTTACAATTGAAGAACTGAGGCAAATAGGGTTAAGTTGCTAGCCCAGAGTCCAAGCTAGTCAGCATCTCAGGTCAAATTTGAACTCCTGAGAAAGAGTCTTTTTTTATTTTAAGCCCAGTGCTCTATCCATTGTGTTATTTAGGTGCACTCTTTGGAAGTTAGAAGATAGGAAATGGTTGGAAGAAAATCAGACTCCTTGGTTGTGAACAAGCATTACAGGATAGAAAAAGAAGGAAATGAAAGGGTATCTAAGGAATATTCTATTAATTTGGAAATGGCTGAGCAAATTGGGGCATACAAACACAAAAGAATTTTGTTACATCATAAGAAATGATAGAGATTATTCTATAAAGAACCTTTGGTAGCCTGAACTGATACAGGGTGAAGTGAGCAGAACCATTACAGTTTCTACAAGGACAATAACAATGTAAAGAAAATCATTTCCTCCTCTTGCTGCCCTATTCATTTATACAAACAATATGAACTTGGATTTCCCCTTTCCCTAAGTCTCTAACTGCCTGTTTCAAAGAGAAACTTCAAAGCCATGAGGTCAAAGCAAAAACACTTCAAGGTTCTTAGAGCAGCAGTGATTATCATTTCCCCAGTACAGCAAGAGATTCCTTAGTCCACTCAGAAAGGAAACACCACTTGTTATAGACACATACTCCTCACATTAAGTGTGGTCTGGGAAAAAGTGACATGCCCTTTTATGCATCAGAGATCACATTTCATTTTCCATAGCAAATCCCAGGTAAAAGTTGAGTTAATAACATTCAGAAAACTCCTTTTCCAGCTATCTCTCTTGACAACTGGGAAGGCTTTAGTACATCAGGTAGCTCATATAAAGAACTGAAGTCAATCCATTCCTTTCTCACTGTTTAGTAGGGGGTACTTTCATTGATTTCCTATCCACCCATGAAAAATCCATAGCAGTTCAAAAAACTCTTTTAATGATGACCTTTTCACAACTAATGAACCCACAACTTAGTAATCTTTGGTGAAGATCCATAATATTGCTACATGTCAATCCTCCAATAACTGTCCCAACATTCAAGGCCTCCTACTTGTGCAAAGGTATTGCTTGAAGGAATTGCTCTACTGCCCATTTGTTATGTCTGCCTGTTGACTTCTAGTTTCAGATTACATTAGATGATTATCTCTTGCTAGATGTGTGTGAATGTATGAGTGTGTGTGTGTGTATGTAAAACATCACTGTCCACCTCCCAAAGCAATAGGACTTTGCCCCATGCTACTATCTTTGGAAAAGACATCTGTACCCTTCTTCATTTTGTCCTTCTCTATGACAAGAAAGGTATCCTTGTCTTCTGACAAATTTTCAACTAATTTTGACAATTTTTGACAATTTTTCCACAACTTTCACAGTTTCCATTGCTATCCTTTCTAATACTGGTTATATTCATATTCTGACTCATTATGGATCATGTTGAAGAGAGTTACTATATTCTTCAGTCACCAGTGTTACTTCTAAAATCTCTCTATAACATCTTCACTTAGAAATCTCTCTGCCACTGAGGTTCAAACTAAAATTTATCACATAAACTGACCCTTGAGGATGTTTCCCTTCCCCTTCCAGCTACCAGGAAAATCTCCTTTCTTCCTCAATGACTTCAGTGTCTAGCTTAAAATATTTCTTCCTTACCCACCTCCTATTCCCACTTTAGGAAGATTAGACATATATATTGATATACTTTCAAAGTCTCTCAGTTCTTCTCATTTCCTCAATTCTTTCATTGTCCATGATCTGATCCTGTGCTCTACTTCAGCTGATTTTTGTCTTCTGTCAGAAATCTTCCATTTTCAAGTTGAAGAACTTTGAATGGAGCCACGATGGTGAAGTAAAGATAGGGAGTCATAGAAATCTCCCCCAAACTGCTCCAAACTCCTATAAATGATGATTCTAAACAAATTTTAGAGCGTCAAAACGCAAAAGATGGAGTGGAACATTTTCCAGCTGAACACAACATAGAAGGTTAGCAGTAAAGGTCTATGGCACAAGGAGTCCAATGTAGTCCCAGTGCAGGTTGCACCAGCACAGCCCTGGCACTGGCCCCAGCTCCACCCCAGCAAAACAGGAATGGGTCATGGTTCTCTGAATCATTGTCAGTACTGGTGATTTGCAGCTCTTTCTGGCCAGACACCAAAAATGACTTAGAAGATCAACAGGAAAGGTTTGTTAGTAGAGTAAGAGGGAAACCAGAAAAACCAGAGACTGGGTGCTGGTATTAGGGCCACTTACAGAGGCCTCAGCTCACAAGAAGTCTCTTTCCTAGCACTGAGGAAGGACTCTGTTACTTTAGCACATCAGAACTTACAGAACCAAAATCACACTTACAGTGGAGTGGGGACCCTCCTTACAATTCCAAAGAAGAAAAGGTTTCTTGAGGTCAGGTCCCTAAAAAGATCTCTGAAAACAGTTTGGAATACTACACTCTTCACCCTGGAAATGAAACCCTAATAGAGTTAAATAAAGTTAAAAGCCTAGTAATAGGCTGGAAAATGAGCTGACAACAAATAAAGATTCTTACCATAGAAAGTTACTATGTGGACAAGGAAGATCAAAACACATACTCAGAAGACAACAATGTCAAAGATTCTACATCCAAAGCTTCCAAGAAAAATAAGAACTGGTCTCAGGTCATCGAAAAGCTCAAAAGGGATTTTGAAAGTCAAATAGGGGGCAGCTAGATAGTACAGTGGATAGTGTCTCTCTCTGAAGTCAGGAGAATCTTGGTTCAAATCTGACTTCAGACATTCAACCCTTACTGACTGTGTGACTGTGAACAAGTCACTTAATTCCGATTGCCTCTCACAAAACAAAAAGAAAAAGAAAGTCAAATAAGAGAGATAGAGAAAAAAATGGGAAAAGAATTGAGAGTGATTCAAAAGGAAATACAAAAAGCTAATGAGGAGAAAAATATCTTAAAAAACCAAAATTAGCCAAATGAGAAAGGAGGTAGAAAAACATCACTGAGGTTTTTGAATATTAGAATTGAGCAAATGGAAGTTAATGACTTCATGAGAAATCAAGAAACAATAAAACAAAAGAAAAAAATTAAAAATAGGAAAAAATGTAAAAATATCTCATTGGAAAAATAACTAGCCTGGAGAATGGATCCAGGAAAGATAACTTAAAAATTATTGGTTTGCCTGAAAATCATACTCAAAAAAAGAGCCTAGACATTATCTTTCAAGAAATTATCAAGGAAAACTATACTGATTTTCTAGAACCAGAGGATAACAAAGAAATTGAAGGAATACACCAACCACCTCCTGAGAGAAATCCCAAGATGAAAACTCCCAGGAATATTATAGCCAAATTCCAAAATTCACAGGCCCAGAAGAAAATATTGCAAGCATCCAGAAAAAACCAATTCAAGTATAGCGAAGCCACAGTAACACAAGATTTAGCAGTGTTGATTTACATTCAGTTTCCTTAGTTCTTTTTTTGGATGAGGATGGCTTTTTTGTCCAAAGTCTATTGGGATTGCTTTAGATCATTGAAACATTGAGAAAAAATCAAATCTTTCATAGTTGATCATCACACATTCTTGCTGTTATCATGTACAATGTATTCCTGATTCTGCTTGTTTCACTCAGCATCAGTTCATGCAAAAGATATTAAAAAAAAAAAAAAAGGAAACTGACTTGTATGTATAAAAACATTTATAGCTGCTTTTTCTTGGGGCTAAGAATTGGAAATTGAGAGAATATCCATCAATTGGGGAATGGCTGAATAAACTGTGGCATATGATTATGATGAAATATTATTATTCTTTGGGAAATTATGAGGAGGATGCTGTGGGAAAAACCTGAAAAGTCCTCTATGAACTCAAGGAGAGTGAAATGTTCTGTGTACAAAGTAATAGCAATTAGGGATGATCAGCTGTGAATAATTTTGGTATTCTCAGCAATGTAATAATCCTTGACAACTTTGAAAGATTTATAATGAAAAATGCTAGCCATATATAGAGAGAGAACTAATTGTGTCTGAATACAAATCGAAACATATGTGTTTTGTACACAACAGCAAGATTATATGATGATCAATTCTGATGGATGTGGATCTTTTCCACAGTAGATGATTCAGGTCAGTTCTAGTTGTCTTGTGATGGAGAAAGCCATCTGCACCTAGAAAGAGGACTGTGGGGACTGAGTGTGGATTACAAAATAGTAGTTTCATTTTTTGTTTGTAATTTCCTTGCATTTTGTTTTCTTTCTCTCTTTTTCCTTTTTGGTCTGATTTTTCTTATGTAGCATAAGTATGGAAATATGAAAAGAAGAATTGCACATGTTTAACATATATTGGATTACTACCATCTAGGGAAGGGGAAGGGGGGAAGAAAGTGTAACAAAAACACAAGAGTGAATGTTGAAAATTATGTTTTCATAATTTCATAAATGAAAAGTTATGTTTTGAATATGTGTTTAAAAAACAAAAAGCTTTAATAAAAAAGAAACATGTTTTTTCTCTTATTTTTCTTGGAGTTTTTTGGGGGGAGAGGGAAGGAGTTCTATGTTTTCTTTCACAACATGACTTTTATGAAAATGTTTTGCATAACTTCACATTTTTCTTCTTAAAAGGGTGTAGGGGTGGGGAGGAAGGGAGAGAACCTAGAACTCAAAGGTACAAAAATAAATGTAAAACATTGTTTTACGTGTAACTAGGGGAAATAAAAGTTAAATAAATAATTATTTTTAAAAAGAATTCTGAATGTGTCTGATCATAAACCCTTTACCATTCTTTCATTCTTTATGCTTTAAAACTACTAACCTATATTTTGTCTTCATTGTGATTTCTATTCCATTTCTTTCTCATGTCTTCTTCCCAGAACTGACTACATTTTCTTCTTCTCTCTAACTCTTAATGAATTAAATCAATTCTATATTGTCTTTTATGTTCAAATCACTTGTCACCCTGTCCTATCACTAATCACACTTTCCCAATTTCTCTCCCTTAGATTACTTTACTCATTTACTTCTTTGCTTTACATGGAGCTGAAGAAAAAAAAAGAAAATTACCAGATTTATTTTAACTAGAATCATTATAAAATTATGTTAACTATTTTCAACTGGATCCTCACTGCGTCAAAACAAACATTTGATTCCTGTTCAATAAATTCATTATTCCAATACCTTTAATAGTTATTCCAAAGTTTCTCACTTTTTAAGCCTCCCATGGCATCCATTCACTCTACTCTCTCATTTAAAAAAATTTTTTTACCAGAAAATATTGAGAACACTCGGCAGGAGATTCCCAATCTCTCTTCCTAATTGTGATACCAGAGGCATCTATTAATTGTAATCCTAGAAGCTCCAAGCTTTGTACCTATTATGCCAGTGATTCCTCCTTTCTTCTCTATTTCCTGGAGTGCAATTTTAATTTAGATAAAATATTTTTAGCTGTTGCAGAAATACAACTGTTAGATAACGCATCAAAGTCACTATACTACTTGTTCTCCACATTTGTTGCAAGAGATACTTGATTCTTCATTTTTTTTTCAAGTAACTCCCATAGAAACTTTTTAAAGTAACATTAAACATTAATAAAAGCAAATTTTGTGTATATATTATATATGTATATATACTTAATAAATAAAAAAAGAATTGATTCTTTATTTCCACTTTTTTGTTACAACACAAAGTATTGCTTTAAAATATTAGTGTGCATAGGACTTTATTTCCTTGGGACTTTATTTCCCATCCTCTCCCATTTTCTTTTTCCCTGATGTTTTTAAGAAAATCATTATAATATCTTCAAGTCTAAATACATCTTGTTGACACACCAACATTCACTAATTTTAAGCTCAGATATTTTATGTCTTTGCTCCCTATATAAATGCATACTTCTTGGTCTCTTTTTGTAGAAGTTAAGGGGCCCATTTGATGACTTTTCTTTTAGAGGCTATTTGGTTGGATTCAAAAGGCAGAAGAAAAAATTTATCTCCTTTGGGCAGGTACATAATATTACATGGGTCTGTGCATAGTAATAAAGAAGCTATTCCTTAGTCTAGTGGGATTATTAGCTCTCTAATCATTGGGGTACACTGTGGATCATATGTGCCTGCTGTTCTCTATCTGTTAATAAAGAGACTTCAAATTGCAATGGGAAGTTGATGGGTTTTGAATCAGAATATGTAAGTGTGAAATTAGGTTTTACCACTACTCACTTAACCTTGCATCTTTATCTTTATCTTTAAAAAGGGTTGGAGTACATGACTTCCAAAGCAACCTCCTTTTCTGGGATCATTTTATTGCTCTCAACTTTTGATCTTTGGGCATGACCATCTTCCTGAGAAATATTTTCTAGGGTATCATGAGTCATAGGTTAACAAGTAAACAGCAGTTAAATAAAGTATAATATGGTATATAAACAAGATGGTAGCTTGTTTAAATTCTTTGACTTGGAGATATAGAAAGTAAAGATGTTATCCTAGTCAATAAAAATTTGTCCGAGAACCTAATGCTCACTCATGGGAAAGCAATATGATTTTGTGAAAAGAGCACTGGATTTGAAATAAAGGAAATGAGTATGTTCTCTCCTTGCTATTTGCGATTTGGCTTTGAGAAAATCCCTCAAGTGCTGTAGGTCTCAGCTCTTCTAAGTCCATTGGACCTCTTCTGGGGAAGGAGTTACACTAGGAAGGGATGATTTAATAAGTTACAAGTGGTTTATAGAAGAAATACAAATTCCTTGAATTGAAACAGAAAGATGCTTTCTAAATAATTATATAATAAAATTTTAAAAATATTGTAGCAACTAGAACTCACAACTGTTTGGGAGAAATCATCATTTGGGGTATGAAATAAGTAAAGAATCATTGAAACCTGGGGTCCCAGAATATATTCTATAATGTGCACTCTGACTTATTTAGAGGAATCTATTAAATAAGAAACACCATGCCTACAAATCATCATTGGTATCCATCAGGACTGAGCCAGGAGCCTGATGCTTTATAGGATGTTCAGTAGGAATGATTTTCTAAAAGAGTATTTCTGCATTGGATACTTTAATTTTTGCCTAGATCTTGAAGGTGAATACTATGTTTTTTGCCTCTAGAGACAACTTAACTGTAATGGGAAAGAACAAGCTTCAAGACCTAGAAGATATGAGTACAGATTTTGTCTCTGATGTACCCTAGCTGTGTGATCCTAAGCAAAGGTAATTCTCTAATACACTATAAGCTACGGAGAAGAGTTTGACTAATATTATGAAAAGGAATTTCCTCACCTTAGAGTTAATTCCTGTACCAATGAAAGCACATGTTTAGCCCTGCTCCCTTCCTATTCATAGAAATTACCATGTAGTCAATCTGCCATTCTGTCCTTTCAATATTCCTTACCTCTTCAGGTAACTGGTAACAACAACTACAAGACTGACTATTCAGGAAATGAAATGATTTTTAAAAAATGAGAATCATTGCTTTTGGATAATTTAATCATTTTATTAATAAAGTCAGCATGTTCTCAATATTTCTTTTAGGTCAAAGATGCCTCATGGTGGTAAGTTTATAGTTCACATGCCATTCAAAGAATAGATGTTCTGAAGTGGTACCAATCAACACAAGGTGAAGTAGGTTTTATTAAGATGAGGGTCTTGGGATATGGGGCTTGGGGCATCTAAACCTCGGCCACAGGCATCAATTTACATACCTGTCTTGACAAAAGAAAGAACTAACACATTTTTCAGATCTGTTAGAGGAAATCCGATGAATACCAATACATTCATTAACCCCAACTGAGAATTTCTTTACTTGTTTGATTAGATCTTGGCCTGGATAAATTTTTAATAGAGATTTCCTACATTGTTGGTTTCTGGATGAAGAAGCAGAAAAGGGGATATTGTTGCCCTAATATAATAATTATTCAATACAAGATAGAAATATTTATTTCTCACATGAAATTAAATAACAGTATTCTCCTCATCTAGTTATTTAACAATTCTATCCAAAAAGGAAAGAAAGTTATTGTGGCAGGACTTAATTATGAAGCCATGCTGGCTCTTTCTAAATATTCTCCAAGACATAAGTCTTTTTACAATTTTCCCAGGAAAGAAAGTCAAACTCATTGGCCTATAAGTTGTAAACTTTTCTCCACTCATTTTTTATTCTAGCTACTGGAGTTTATTGAGTGAGAGAAACTGATTAAGTGATTTACATACCTGGATCTGCATTTAAAGCATTCTGGCAGCAGGTAGAACTGTGCTTCTGGCAGCATGGGAACACCTACTAGCTTTCTCCTTTCAATTGCAAAAAGATTCTCAAAATCATTTGAGGGATCCCTCTGCTCAAAAAGAAAGTCAAATCTCTTCTTGCCTCAGTGATTCACTCTTTGTATGTTGGAAGAAACTTCTCAATCATTTGGGCCCTGTATCCCAAACTATTGGGTCAAGAGTGCAGTTTGGGATGATAGAGAACAGAACAATGGCATTATGGATGGATGATGCCATCTGCTGGGAACTGCATAGAACCGAAAGAATGCCCAAGACTTTACAATGATTTTTAGGAGATGATTTTTTTTTAATTATAAATATTTTATTTAATATTCTACATAAAAACATAGAAACAGTTACTAAAATACAAATGCATTAAATTATTCTGTGATTAAAAAGGTTTCATGTATCTAAAAGTAATCAGTAGTGGAATAAATTTGAGTATTAATGTTATATGTGATACATAGTATGTTTTATAGTAAAATTAGAAAAGAGCAGTGGAAGTCTTATTTGCAATTGCACATTAGAAAAGAAATTTATTTTGGATACTGGAATATTAGCTTATATATTCTCACTTTTTCCTTGTAAAAATGTTTTCTTAACAACACCTTATTTGTTTGCAGGAAGTAAAGACAAAACACTTGTTCATGTTTGAAAACAATTAAGATTAGATAAATTATCATGGTTATTTTTTTCCTCTTTTAATTTTAGATAAATTAGTTTGGGGATAGTTATAAACTTGTGAGTTTTAAAAGGCCAGGTCAGTAAGTGTCCAGGTGTTTGGGAACTAAGACCATACTGGAATTTTTTTTCTTTTTTAAAGCTTTTTATTTTTCAAAACATATGTATGGACAATCTCTTGCAAAACCATGTTCCAATATTTCCCCTCCTTCCCCCATGCCCTCCCCTAGATGGCAAGTAGTCCAATATATGTTAAACATAGCAGAAATATATGTTAAACATGGTAGAAATATATGTTAAATCTAATATAGCATACATATTTGTACAATTATCATGCTGCACAAGAAAAATCAAATCAAACCAATGAAAAAGAGAAGCAAAATAAAATGCAAGCAAACCACAACAAAAACAGTGAAAATGCTATGTTGTGAACCACACTCAGTTCCTATATTCCTCTTGCTGGGTGTAGATGGCTCTCTTCATGAATAAACAATTAGAACTGGCTTGAATCATCTTATTATTGAAGAGAGCCACGTCCATCAGAAATGATCATCATATAATCTTCTGGTTGCTGTATATAATTATCTTCTGGTTCTGCTCATTTCACTTAGCACCAGTTCATGTAAAACTCTTTAGGCCTCTTTGAAATCAACCATTCTCCAACTGATGGGCATCCACTCAGTTTCCAGTTTCTTGCCACTACAAAAAGGGCTGCCACAAACATTTTTGCAAATATAGGTCCCTTTCCATCCTTTAAGATCTCTCTGGGATATAAGCCCAGTAGAAACACTAGCAGATGATTTCTTTATTTTTTTCCAGAAATCCACCATATGTCCTATTTTTTACTCTTTCAAAGAAATATCCCATTATTAATTTTCTGTGCTGCATGCTGGCAAATGGAGTTGTTGCTTTTGGAACACTGGATGAAATGCAGGAATGATTTCTATAGTTTTTTTTTTCAATAAAGAAGTCAGATTTGTTTTCAACAAGGAGTGAAAAATTTCTCCAAAGGTAATAACAATTATGATGTGAAAACCTGTGATTAAAGAATTATACCTAAATAGAATGAAAGAACTCGGACTTTAAATAATACATATGTATATATGTAATACATACATACATATATGTGCATGTATACATATATAATACATATATGTAATATATGTGTGTAAATAATACATATATATGTATATATAAAAATTAGAAACCTAGTTTATTTACCTTTAAAGAAAAAGTAAACAGACTAGTTCCTTATTTCTGAGTTTCAAGTTGACTGAGTTCAGAAAACATCCTATAGTAAAATAAAAGTACTTCCTTAGGATTTCAATACATTTGAGCTTGTCTCTGGTCTGGGAAAATGACAACTTAGTTGGCTTAATTAGTTCCTAGTTCTGAGTTCCTGTTGCTTTAGTTGAATTTTATCACTGTGATGCTGATGGTTGGTATTCTAGATGCTCTTTGAAGTGAGTTCATATACAACTGATAATCCTACATTTCCAAAGTTTCCGTGAAGACTGGATGTCACTTTACTACCAATTAATTTGCAAAGGAATGTAGCATAAAACTTCTCTATCAAGTGGCACTATGTAAAAACCTCAAACTCAATGACCCTATCAAGATCTCTCTGACACACAGATGATTCCCTTCATCTATGTAAGCACTGTGTAAGTCATTTACTCCAAGGAACAAGGATTTAAAAGGTTCTTCTTATAAGAAGAAATCCCCAAGGACTGTTTTCTGAATTCCACTCTAGGGATGATTTAAAAGTATTGTTCAGGATTATAAAAACAGGACAATCTATAGGTTAAGTCTTCTTTACCACTTCTGGGAAATCCTCTGAATCAGACTAACCTTCTAAATTAATGCTACACAGGTAAGCAACTTTCTATAGCCATAAAGTTTATTTAAAAATAAAACTGCTTAAAAATTCATTAAGACCTTTCCTCATGAGTCATTTTGTCCACTCCCACCTCTTGGTAACCACCTCATAAGCCTGCCACTTTGAGTGTCAGGGGAACACTTCTAGAGTCTATTACTTCCTTGTCCACATCCCTGGGGCAATCAAGGGAACAGGCTTGTGATTATCTTTTCAGGTTACCTTCCATTTAAAATGTCTTTCAAGTTTCAAAAGTGCAAGTACAATTTTAAACAAATAAAGATATTAAAGAATAAAAATGTACTAAGATTTTTGGGTAGTTCAGTGTATAGCATGCTGGGCCTGAATGTGGAAGACTTTTCTTCCTGAATTCAAATCCAACCTCACATAGTTATTAGCTGAGTGACCCAGTATAAATCTGGTAATCCTGTTTGCTTTAGTTCCTTATCTGTATAATGAATGAGTTGCATCTTAAAACTTAGCAAGCTTTTAATATCTTTTTTCAAATGCTAAAAAAGGAGGCAGCTAAGTGGCACAGGAGATTGAGTACTAGCCCTGAAGTCAAGAAGATCTGAACCTTAGAAATTTACTAGCTGCTGTGTGACTCAGGGCAAGTCACTTCACACTGGTTGTCTTGCCCAAAAAGCCAATGACTTTATTTTACTTTAAATTTTGTTTTTATTTCAATAAACAAAAGTACACATTCTCTCCATTCAACCCCCGCTTCTATCTTAGCTGTTTGCCTCCTCACGTGCTATCCTAAATGTTGGGAGCAAGTGTAAAAACTATATGAAACCCTTAAACAGAGTTCTCTCAGATTGTTTATTAGCAGTTTAGTTCTCTTCAAATTATTGGTTGGAGGACTTGTTTTCCTCAGAGTCACAGTGAATTCTCCCTATCATCTTATAAAAGATCAAACATCAACATCTTAACTTTCCGTTATCCAGGACCTGAGAAAACAGAATCAGCATTCATAGGAAAATAAGAGTCACCTTATGCTTTTATTTGATTAGCTAAGATGGTTCTAAGAATTCTCCCTTTGCTGGCATCAATCACTTCTTTTTTATTGTTTTATTTTTTTCTATTATACATATATGCTAACTTTTAAAATACATGTTTCTTTAATTGTGTTGGAAGAGAAAAATCAGAACAAAAGGGAAAAACCATAACAGACGAAAAAAAAACAGAAAAAAGTGAACATAATGTGTTGATTTGCATTCAATCTCTACAATTCTTTTTCTGAATGCAGATGGTGTTTTCTATCCAGTGTTTATTGGGATTGCTCTGGATCACTGAACTACTGAGAAGAGCCAAGTCTTTCACAGTTGTTCATTGGTGTTCTTGCTGTTATTGTACACAATGTATTTATTCCTGGTTCTATTTGTTTTGCTCAGCATCAGTTCATGTAAATCTTCCCAGGCCTTTTTAAAATCAGCTTGTTCATTAATAATATTCCATTATCTTCATGTGCCACGGCTTGTTCAATCATTCCCCAATTGATGAACATCCACTCATTTTCCAATTCTTTCCTACCACAGAAAGAGCTGCTAGAAACATTTTTGCACATTTGAGTCCTTTTCCCTCCTTTATGATTTCCTTGGGATACAGACCCAGTAATGGCATTGTTGGGTCAAAGGGTGTGCACAGTTTTATAGCCCTTTAGAAATAGTTCCAAATTGCTCTCCAGAATGATTGGGCCATTTCACAACTCTACCAACAATGCATTAGTGTCCCAGTTTTCTCACATTCACACCAACATTTATCACTATCTTTTCTATCTTAGCCAACCTGAGAGGGGTGAAGTAGTACCTCAGAGTTGTTTTAATTTGCATGTCTGTAATCAATAGTGATTTAGAAATGATTACAGATGGCCTTGATTTCATTATTTGAAGATTGTCTGTTCATATCTTTTGATTATTTATCAATTGGGGAATGACTTGTATTCTGATAAATTTGACACAGTTCTTTATATATTTTAGAAATGAATCCTTTATTAGAAACACTAGCTGTAGCATTAGTCACTTCTCATGGATACAGTTCATCTTTTGATAAATAATTATAAGAGAAAACAAATATTAGTTTCATCTTCAACTAGGAATAAAATCAACAGGAAAATGAATAGGACGAATCCAAATTTTAGTCAGGTTTGAATTTCATAAATCACCAATGGGTCACTTACTGAGAAATGACAATTTTTAGTAGAGTTTTTCACAAGCAAATGAAAGAACATCCTTAAGACAGCATTTTGAAAGAGCATGGCATATTTCTTAAGGAAACATCTTATTTTTAATTCATGATAAATATTATGGTTTTTAAAGATCTACCAGTTTTTCAAATTGTCTCTTATTCATATAGTATTTGGTCAGAAATTTTTAAAAATATAATTTACAATATTTTTAAATTTTTAATATTTGTTATTCTTGATTCCAATAGTCATCCATTTTCCACATAGTTCCTATCTTGGTAAACTTAAGTTAGGCTCAGAATAAGAGAAGCATTCTGGTGACATCTAAAAATATTAAAAATTGACATGTTGAATGACTTATTAAAAGTCTATTAATATTGTCTTTTTGACCTGAGAATTTTCTTGCCCAAGTATGTCTAAATGGAGTTGTTTGTTTTATAAGTTTAAAATCTTTTGTACATGGCATTTTGTAATTCATGGCATCCTAGTGAATTTCACAAGGAAAATGGTATGCATTTTCTTTATCAGTGGTCATTAATTATTAGTCAGTTCTTCATGTACAGTCTCATTTCCTCCAAAAAGAATTAGTAATTTGGTTTTTAAAATAGATAATGATACAGATAATCATCCCAAAATTACCAAAATGAAATTTGAAAGGGTTTATATGTGTATATATATATATATATATATATATATACATATAATGATACAAAAATGCAAATGTTTTAAAAATGTTTTTATTCCAATTAACTGAGAATTTCATTTGAAATTACTTCTCTCACAAATTATGTGATTATGTGTTAGGAATTATGTGTGTGGAGGGAACTGTAATTAATCACTCAATTGCTTCCCTTTTTACAGGTTTTTACAGGGGGGGAAAAACATAATCACATAATTTGTGAGAAGATGGAGACTTTTGTTTTAGAGTTCTAATCCCTTGGATCCTTATTTTGTTGCTATTTTTCCACCATGGTACTAGATATCTCAGCTCCTCTCTAGCCTGGCCTGGTGCCTTGTGAATCAGCCTTTTGTCAAACTAAATCTTGAGTTCAGGTCATAGCTTGGTGCCTCTGCTTATCCCCATCACAATATAGATACCTTAGAATGACCTTAGATAAAGATAATGAATTGCACAGTGTATATATATCTCCAAATTGTCACCAATAAATCACACATATTTTTGCTATCTTCTTCACAGAGAACTTCACATGTTCCCAGGACCAAGCTGTGCTTCTATTTCCCTTTTTTTTCTTAACCAGTTACTGTGAGTCCTCCAGTGAACTTTCGGTCATCTGATTAATAATTAATGCTCAGTATTGCTAAACTCTAGGTGTATTCTTAGAGACTCTACCAGTACCTGGCAGAGGCAGCATAGTATACTTCCCTGAGAACAAAGTGAAAGAACATTAGGCAAAAATCTTGGAAACAACAAATTGTCAGATTCTGTTTTTTAATCCTTTTTGTTACTTGCTTCCATTTTATGGATGAGTTCATTCCATTCGTATTCACAAAAAAAAAAAAAAAAAAAAAAAAAAAAAAAAAAACGGGATAGAAGAAAATACAGTTAACAATCATAACTGTGTATTTCCTTCCATCCCATTTTTTTCCTGTTTGTTTTTCTCTTTATTTCTCTTTTCCCCCATCTCTCCTTAAATGCCTATTTTTTTTTTCCTGATCATTGTCTCCCTTAATATACCATCCCTTTAATCAGCTTCCCCTCCTCTTATCTCCTTTCCTTTCAAATTCCTTGTAGGGTAAAATAGATTTCTATACCCAGATAAATGTATGAATAATTCCCTGTTTGAGTGAATTCTAATAAGACTAAATTCCAATATATTCTCCTCAACTCTAAAAGCTCATCCTTTCATGCCTCATTTATGTGAGAGAATTTTCCATGTTCTTCCTTCTTTTCCTTTCTCTTATGTATCTTTCTTACTCTTTAATTTAATTTTTTAAACTATTCATCATAGTCAACCCAAACCAGTGTCCTCTGTCTATGTATATTCCTACTTGCCATAAATATGATACTGATACCTAAACCATAATAAAGATCTTAGGCCTTACAATTAACATCTTTCATACAGTAATGTAAGCAGTTTAATCTTTATCTTTTTTATACTTCTCTTGAGTCTTGTATTTTTCTGAGATCAATGATTATTTTTGTTTTAAAGCTTTTTGTTTTCAAAACATATGCATAAAGTTTTCAATATTCACCCTTGCAAAATTTTGTGTTACAAATTTTTCTCCTTCTCTTCTCCCACTCCCTCTCCTAGACAAGTAATCCAACATATGTTGAATGTGAAATTCTTCAATACGTATTTCCACAATTATCACACTGCACAAGAAAAATGAGATAAAAAAGAAAAAAATGCAAGCAAACAACAAAAATGTGAAATCTCCATTTTGTGTTCCACACTCAGTCCCCACAATCCTCTCTCTTGGGTATATATGATGGCTCTCTCCATCACAGTTCTATTGGAACTGTCCTGAATCACCTTCCTGTTGAAAAGAGCCACATCCATCAGAATTAATCATCATATAATCTTGTTACTGTATACAGTGTTCTCTTGGTTCTGCACACTTCACTCAGCATCAGTTCAAGCAAGTCTCTCCAGGTCTTTCTAAAATCATCCTGCTGGTCGTTTCTTACAGAACAATATTATTCTGTAACATTCATATACCATAACTTATTCAGGCATTCTCCAACTGATGGGCATCCACTCAGTTTCCAGTTTGCCACTACAAAAAGGGCTGCCACAAACATTTTTGGACAGGAAAATCCTTTTCCCTTTTTTATGATCTCTTTGGGATACAAATCCAATAGAGGCACAGCTGGATCAAACAGTATGCACAGTTTGATAGTTCTTTGGGCAAATTCCATATTGCTCTCCAGAAAGCTTGGATCAATTCACAACTCCACCAACAATGTATCAGTGTCCCCAGTTTTTCCACATCCCTTCCAACATTCATCATTAATTTTTTGTCATTTTAGCCACTCTGAAAGATGTGTAGTGGTACCTCACCCCTGCTTTTTTTTCTATCAAATTCCTCCCTCTTCATCCCATTCCCATTAACCTTATTCCATTGCTGTTAATCTACAAACCCTTCTATCTTCCCCTTATGCTATTCCCTCCCCTGTTATTTCTGAATAAATTTACAAGTCTTTTATATATTTAGGGAGAAAGGGGAGTGTGTGTGTGTATGTGTGTGTAAATTATGAAAGAACACTAACATCAAGAAAACTAACAATTGATCTGCAGTAGAAATCTGAAGAATGTGAATGGCCAGATGTAGAATGGTTTCAAGAAGCACATGTGAGAAGCAAGTAGCTCTCTATGGCAAATAGTTCTCTGAGCTATTGAACCATTGTGGCCATGGAAAGAGTTGACATTTCCTCAGAATGTAGGATTTTACCAGAGAACAAAAGGCCTTGGTTCAAAATGTCCTGAAATTTTATGCCCATCCACTTCCTCAAATCCTTTTCTTAGTGCTCATAATAGAGGGCTTGAGATAATAAGATAACAAGAAGAAAAATGTTCTTGGGGGGAATATTGATAATTCTTGATGCTTAATGTTCTCAAGTAACCTAATCATTGGCCATGTTAACTTTTTGTGTATGTATGATTTTTTTTCTTATTTTATTTTTAGGTTATGTATGTACATTCAGTTTTTAACTTGTTTACATATGAGTCATGTTGGAAGAGAAAAATCAGAACAAAAGGGAAAAACCATGAGAAGAAAAATAAAGATGAAAATAATATTTGTTGATGACATTCAATTTCCACTGTACTCTTTCTCAATGAAGATGGTGTTTTCCATCCAAAGTTTATTGGAATTACATTGAGTCACTGGATTGCTATGAAGAACCAAGTCTACCTTAGTTGATCATCATAGTCTTGTGGTTGCTATGTACAGTATTTTCATGGTTCTGCTTACTTCACTCAACATCAGTTCATGTAAATCTTTCCAAACTTTCCTAAAATCAAATTGTTCATCATTTTTATTGAAAAATAGTATTTCATTACTTTCAAATATCATATTCAGCCATTCCCCAATTGATGGCCATCCACTTATTTTCCATTCTTTGCCGCCACAAAAAGAGCTATTATAAACATTTTTGCACATGTGGGTAGCTTTCCCACTTTCATGGTTTTTTGGAAAGATAGAGCCAATAGTGGCATGCTGGATCAAAGTGTATGCACAGTTTTACAGGCCTTTGGGTATAGCTCCAAGTTGCTCTCCAGAATGCATTGGCCATTTTCATACATAAAACTCAAGAAGTAACAAATGGTATGAAAAGCAGATCATAAAAATTGATTTGACTACATTTTTCAAATATATAGAGAACTCAGTCAAATGTATAATAATACAAATCATTCCTCAATTGATAAATGGTCACACCTGTCATATTAGCTAATATAACAGAAAAGGAAAATTATAGAGATGTGGGAAAATTGGAACATTGTTGGTGTTGGAGCATTGTTGGTGGAGTTGTGAAGTGATCCAACCTTTCCAACTATGTCCAAAAGTCAACCAAAACCTGTGACAAACCAAATGCTTTGATCTAGCAATACCACTACCAGTCTATATTCCAAAGCATTCATAAAAAGTGAAAAGGATCTACATATTAAAAATATTTATTGAAGCTCTTTTTCAGATAGTAAGTTATTGGAAATTGAGGGCATGCCCATCAATTGGGGAATTTGAATATTCTGGGGCATATAAATGTAATGGAATAGTATGGTACAATAAAAAATGACAAACAGGCAGATTTCAGATTTCAGGAAAGACTTTTATGATTTTATGGAAAGTGAAATGTGCAGAACCTGGAAAAGAATGCATACAATATCAGCAACATTGTATGATAATCAACTATAAGTGACTCAACTCTTTTGGATCACAATGATCCAATACAAGTACAAAGGACTACTGAAGTATTGATGGACTTAGAATACTGATCAAAGTTGACATTTTTTCACTTATTTTATTCTTTCTCATGTTTTTTTTTCTTCTTTTACTTTTTTGATTTATTTCTTCTTTCACAACTATGACTAATACAGAAATTTTTGCATGATAGCACATGTATAAACTAAATCAAACTGCCTAACTTCTTTAGAACAAGGAGGGAGAGTGAGAGGAAGCAAACTTTAGAACTCAAAATCTTGTAAAAAATTAATTCTAAAATTTATTTGTCTTGTTTCTTGGGGGAGGAAATAAAATATTTTGTTAAAATATTTTTAAAATCCTAGAAGTTACAAGTGGTATAGGAATTAGATCATAATTTCTTAAATATATAGAGAAATGAGCCAAATTTGTAAGAATACAAAGCCATTTCCCCATAAATAAATGTCAAAGAATATAAGCAGGCAGTTTTCAGATGAAGCAATCATTGCTATCTATGGACTTATAAAGAAGTGCTCTAAATCACTTTTAATTCTAGAAATGCAAATTAAAATAACTCAGATATCACCTCATACCTATCTAATTAGCCTAGATGAAAAAAAAGGAAGTGAAAACTTAGGAAAGAATATGGGAAAATTAGGTCACTAATGCACCTGTTAGTAGAGTTTTGAACTGATCTAAACATACTGCACAGCAATTTGGAACTATGTCCAAAAGTCTATAAACTATGAATTTTCTTTGATCCAGCAGTATAACTATGTCTGTATCCCAAAGAGATCATAAAAGAGGGGAAAAGACTCACATGTGCTAAAAAATCTTTGTAGCAACTCTTTTTGTAGTAATAAAAATTGGAAATTGAGTGGATACCCATCAATAGGGAATGGCTGAATGAGTTATGGTATATCAATGTAATAGAATATTATTGTTCTATAAGAAATGATGAGCAGGCTGGTGTTAGAAAAGTATTCTAAGATTTACATCAATTTATTCCTAGTGAAATGAGCAGAACAAAGAGAATATTAGAATACTAATGCATTGTTAGTGTGGTTGTGAACTAACTCAATCTTTCTGGACAGCAATGTGTAATTACGCCCAAAGAGCAACCAGACTTTGTATATCCTTTGATCTAGCAATCTCACTACTAAATCTATGTCCTAAAGGAATCATAAAGAAGGGGAAAGAACTGACATGTGCAAAAATATTTATAGCAGCCCTTTCTGAGGTGTCAAAGAATTGGAAACTCAGGGAAAGATCATCAGTTGTGGAATGGTTGAACAAGTAGTGATATATGAATGTAATGGAATAGTATGATTCTCTAAGAAATAAAGAGCAGGCAGAATTAAGGGGAAAAACATGGAAAGACTTATATGAACTGATTCTGAGTGAGGTGAGTAGAACCAGGAGAACATTATAAGCAGTAATAGCAACACTGTGTAATGACCAAGTATGATAGATTTTAGCTCTTCTTAACAATACAATGATTGCAGATAATAGCCTTCCTCAGATTGCTTGCTGTCTTGGAGAAGGGAAAGAAAGAAGGAGAAAATTTTGTAACTCAAAAGATTATAAAAATAAATATTGAAAGATATATATATGTATATATAGAGAATTGTAAAAAAAAATAAAATGCTATTTACAAAGTAGAAGAAAGAAGAAATTGATGATGATGAACAAGAACAAGAAAAAGAGATCCTTATAAAGTTTTGTTGATATATAAATATTTTTTTAAAATGAAGCATTACATAGTAATGGAGTTTGACTATATTTCTCATTTGATATAGAATTTGTCATTAGCTAAAAAAAAGCAACATTTTACATCATAGCTGTTCATTTTGTCAATTAATTGGATATACACAAATAAAAAATAAATTTCCATCTCTCAGAGAATTTGTAAAATTCTCTTACCATAAATTTGGGTTGCAAACATTTTTACTTTATTCTTCCATTAATTAAAATGCAAAAATAATTGATGTAGAACCAGATTTAATAATATTTTTGTCTGGTGTTATGACAAATATTGTGACCCTTTACCCAAAATTTTAAAGAGCAATATTGAAAATAAGATTGCATAAAATTATTATGTTATATTAAATATCTTTGGAGTTATAATTTATTTCATTTATTTTGTGTTTTAAAAAATTATAAAATAAAAAAATAATTAATAGTGAGCAATGAATTATTGCTTTATTGCTTTCAGGTTTTTTTTATTTGTATGGTTTTTTTTGCAGCATGGAAGCAACAGGGTTTTTGTTGCTGTTGTTGTTGCAGGCATACAGCTAGTAAGGCTCTGAGGCAAGATTTGAATGTAGTGCTTTCTGACTTCAGAGCCAGTGTTCTATCCACTATGCCATCTTAGTACCCTATCAGGCTACATTTAATTGTTGTAGAGTCCCTCTACATAAAATATTCATAATTATTTTGTAATTAGAATTCTATAGTTTTGTATTTAAAATTCTCATACATAAAGATAAAATGAAATTTTAAATCATTATTTGCATCTTTGGGAGCATAAATTATAAGTGGAGTTATTTTAAAAACTTAATAAATCTAAAATAATATTAAAAATAAATAAAGATCTTGATATTACCTTACAAACAGCAACTTCCTGATGTGAAATGATCTTGTTTGGGTTAAATTTTCTTGAAGCATAAATTTCTCTTTTCTACTATTTTAATTTCCCTGGAAATGCTTGTGTAAATCTTTGTCCTTTTTTTTTTTTAAGAATCTTTTTTATAAGACATTTTAAAATGTTAATAACATACTTTTATTCCATCATTTAGGAAAATACAACTTTTTGAATAACAAGACCTCCTCCCTCAATGCAGGTCAGTACCTTCTCTAAAATTCAGCCTTAGAAAATTGTCTCAGGTACTACTGAGATGTAAATCAGTTAGAGTGTCTGAGCCCAGAACTACCGGCTGGCTACAAGGCCAATTCTTTATTCACTACACCATATTGACTCTCAATGTAAAGACCCCTATTGGCATTAACTAGATTATTATCCAGTGTTCTGAATATCAAAATAAAGAAATTCAGTGAAATATGCTATGTGACTCCTTAGGGCAGCTCAGTGACTTAGTATCTATTTAATGATAGCAATTCATTGTAGTGAATCATTTTCAGTCCTGACTCTTTGTGGTTCCATTTGGACTTTTCTTAGTAAAAATATTAGAGTGGTTTGCCATTTCCTTCTTTAGTTCATTTTTACAAATGAAGAACTGAGGCAAATAGGATAAGTGATATATCCAGGGTCATACAATTAGTAGATTTCTGAGGTTGAGTTTGAACTCAGATCCTCTGGACCCCCAGCCCTGCATCCATCATATTCATCATATCATCTAGTTGTCCCACTCATTATCAGCAGTTTATTACCAGATCTAAATCATAATTACAAAGGTAATGAGCAAAATTCAATACTCCATATGAGACCCAGTAAGGGCAGGGTATAGTACAGAGTCCTACACTGATGCATTGTTGGTGGAGTTGTGAAAGAATCCAACCATTCTGGAGAGCAATCTGGAATTATGCCCAAAAAGTTATCAAAATGTGCATACCCTTTGACCCAGCCATACTACTACTGGGCTTATACCCCAAGGAACTACTAAAGAAGGGAAAGGGACCTGTATGTGCCAAAATGTTTGTGGCAGCCCTTTTCATAGTGGCTAGAAGCTGGAAGATGAATGGATGTCCATCAATTGGAGAATGGTTGGGTAAACTATGGTATATGAATGTTATGGAATATTATTGTTCTATAAGAAATGACCAACAGGAGAAATACAGAGAGGCTTGGAGAGACTTACATCAACTGATGCTGAGTGAAACGAGCAGAACCAGAAGATCATTATACACTTCAACAATGATACTATACGAGGATGTATGCTGATGGAAGTGGATTTCTTCAACATAGAGAAGAGCTAATCCAATTCCAATTGATTAATGATGGACAGAACCAGCTACATCCAGAAAAGGAACACTGGGAAATGAATGTAAACTGTTATTTTTACCTTCTGAATCCAATTCTTCCTGTGCAACAAAAAATTCGGTTCTACACACATATATTGTATCTAGAATATACTGTAATATATTTAACATATATAAGACTGCTTGACATCTGGGGGAGGGGGTTGGGGGAGGAAGGGAAAAACATCTGAATAGAAGTAAGTGCAAGGGATAATGTTGTAAAAAATTACCCATGCATATGTACTGTCAAAAAATGTTATAATTATAAAATAAAATAAAAATAAAAAAATAATAAAATAAAATAAAATAAAATAAAATAAAATAAAATAAAATAAATTTAAAAAGTACAGAGTCCTAAACTGTCCCCACCCTACCCCTACCATCAATGAGAGGGAAAATAAATGGTCAAGACAGTGGTGATGTCTTACCTGCCATTCTCTTTTTCTCAGAGTGCTTCATTGCTTCAGCTAGGTTAGATTACCTACCATGTGTGTGGTAGTTTGGCAGTTGGTGGGAATAACTGACCCTTTCTCCACAGGAATTATTTCCTGGACAGTGACAATAATGATGGACTGAAAACAAGACTGGTGGTTCTGGGATGGAGAATTGCTATTCTCTCAACAATTGGGTTCCGAGTTCTGGTATGTCTCTGTGACAAGTCTTAGGGAGATAGCGGTCAGTGAATTGGTTTCAATTTCCTGACATATACTGCCTCTTGTCTCTCCATCAGGGTATCCTAATGCCTGATCTTTGATAGCTTCATTTGACAGAACAAGGATAATATGAGAGTAATTCAAAAAGCAAATTGTATTTAAGGCTCATCATAGAAATTTGAAAAATGATTTGGCAACTTCAGGTTGTAAAGGATATAACTACTATCTGAATAAATGGAATGAATGAAAATAAATGAATGAATGAAATGGATGAAAATCATTAAATCTGTTGAATAATAGTGATACAAATGAAAAGCAAAGATAATCCTTTATATAAAAGACCTTATATCCTAATGGGGGGAAATAAGATAATAGTTGAAGTGATGAACAAGGTCGACTACAGGAATGTTGTATGAATGGCCATTCATTTAATCTTTTAAAACATTGGGGATCTGAAGAGACATTGATTTCTTCTCTCTCCATCAGAATGTAAGGCCATAAATATTGTTTGGGAGATATGATTCTTGAAGTTTAAGTCAGTATAGGAAATCAGATGATCTGAAAGTTTGACTGATCACCTCACCCAAAAGGCTAGCCAGAAAGGCAACCCTGGTATATGTCCTTAATTCAGAAAGTATCTCCTAAAAGATGAATATACAAACACAGCAACCAAACAAAGAAAAGACACCAAATGGTATTTTTAAAAGCATAGTTGTAAATCTAAATAAGGGCCCCACATTGGGCGCCATTTGTAACGTGCTCTCCTGGCAGTTACAATTACTAGTCTGTCCTAGACCCAACAGAGTACCTTTGACTACTGTCCTTTGCAGTGTCAACTCTACCCAGCTCGCCTCCTCTGAGGCCTTCAAAGGTCTCTGGCCACAATCTCTTGAATCTACAGCTTAATAACCGGTAGCACACTCAAGAACAGCCACGTGTAATCTTAAAAGCCTTTATTATACCTACTCACATAATACCCTGACTGATGCCCTGACTTGTTGGTTCCCGAGTGAACACTCCTGAAGTACAATTCGGTATCAGAAACTCAAACTTTGATTTTTAGGCAAAAGAATTCAGGGATATAGCCGAGTGTTCTTTTTTCATTAACTGTATGAGTGGCAGGCCACTGAAAAGGTATCAGCTCTTTTAAGAACTTCGAGAGCGAGTGAGAAAGCACTCAGATAAATATACCCTACATGTCCATTTTCAGAGTGGACCTTCAAATTATTTATAATCAGGCTGCTAGAATCTTATATTTACAAATTGTGATAACTAAAGAGGAAGCTAGAGCATGGCAGAAGGCTACACAGCTTATCTTTCTTTCACTCTCCTATACTCCCTATAGCACAAAACCCTTATGGTTTGAAATTTAATGTTTTAAGACCAATGGACATTATGGCTTCATTCCAATCTGGAGAAGCAGCTAGACATGTGATCAACCATTTTTCCATTGTAGAAATTTCACATGCATTTAAGACAGTTTATGGATTGGCTTACAAATATTTTGCCTTTAAGGTGTTTTTTTTTTTTTTTTTTGCATTGAATTTGACTTTGCCCATTCCATTGGCATTTCTTATAATCCTATTAGTAAAGTCATTACTGCACAGACTGTATCCCCAAGATCTTCTCTTCTAAACAAGAGAAGGGAATTTTGGGATATGTACAAGATGTGGCAATACATATATGTGATTGCTTGCAATTTTTAAATTTTGATTTTACATTTTTAAACACTTTTGATTTTACATCTTCAAAGTATTTTGATTTTACATTTTAAAAGTTATTTTGGTTTTACATTTTTAATCTATTTCGGTTTTACACTTTTAAATTATTTTGATTTTACATTTTTAAATTCTTTGCATTTTACCTTAGCAATGCACTTCGGGCACACACAGAAAATGCAGCTAAGTGACAGACTGACTTTTGTTCATCTTTTTGACAACAACTTTGTTTCCACTGTGATGTGGAAAGGCCTGGATGGCATTTGGAAAGGCCCAAGTTGGGCCCCGGGTACATTCCTTCCTAGGTGCAGATCCAGCAACAGAGTCCATCCCCACCAGAGACATTTGTAACCTGGGGATCCATGAGAAGGACCAGACAACAGCCCAGAGGGACCAGCCAGATGTCCGCAGCCCTAAAGATGCTGATGGCAGCAATGTCCCTCCTGACTGTGACACCAGAGACATCAGACACAGTTCCAGTGTTGCAGCTGAAATGGACTGTTTCGGGTGATATGCAATATAAAGACTGTAAATGGACAATGGGCCTGTTTGCTTCTCCGGTGGCTACTTGCCATATGGTGGCCTGGGGAGAGGCTTTGCCCTATGCTTCCTATTGAAGGACTATGCTTTTAAATTAGTGGGTGAAAAACCAATGCACCCACCTACCGTTGTTATTGAGACAATGTTATTGGACATGACTTTGCTTATGTGCACCTGTGAAACTAGAATTGCTCTAGGATTGTGAAAAGTGCAATAGAGAATTGTAATAAGCTAGAATTGTTCTAGGATTATGAAAAGTGCAACAGAATTGTAAGAAACTAGAATTGGTCTAGAATTGTGATAAATGTAACTAGAATTGTGACAACCTACCTCACTGATATTTAATTGTTTACTAGAATTGTGATGTTTTACCTTATTGACTTCCCACCTCAATGTTGACATCCTACCTCATTGGCATCCAACCTCTTTGGATTATTATCTTGAGTATGACTTTGATGAATGGGTTGAACACTTGGGCCATTGTTGAACCTGGTTCTCATTGTCATACTTCTGTTTACTGATCTGCTGCTTTGTACCTCCTTGGACATAACACTATCATCTCATGGATCAAGTGAACTATAGCTGGTGCTAAAAGTTTAGCTTGGTGAGATGTGTGGTTCCCGCAAAACAAGAGAAAGGGAATTGTAAGGGCCCTTTAAATGGGCGGACACAGTGCATCGGGAGATTGAGGCCCAGAAGTAATTTCTGTGGATATTAGGACTGCCATTGGGTGGGATCTTGGCCATGATGAGATAGCTTCATAATGGGTGACTCTCTCACTGATTGGCTGTGTGTGTGTCCTCACAGGCCCTTTATAAGCCCACTGCAGGCAGCAGTCGTTCTCTTTAACCTGACACTCTTCACCCTGGCTCCCTAGCCTGAGTGGCCAAGCCGAGATGGGTAGCCAAAAGAGGTAAGGATTTTGGTAGTGAACACGTGGGTCTTCAGACCAGGTGTTCACTAGGGAACCAACAAGTCAGTGCATCAGTCAGGGCATTATGTGAGTAGGTATAGTAAAGGCTTTTAAGATTACACGTGGCTGTTCTTGAGTGTGCTACCGGTTATTAAGCTGTAGATTCAAGAGATTGTGGCTAGAGACCTTTGAAGGCCTCAGAGGAGGCGAGCTGGGTAGAGTTGACACTGCAAAGGACAGTGGTCAAAGGTACTCTGTTGGGTCTAGGACAGACTAGTAATTGTAACTGCCAGGAGAGCATGTTACACTAAACATTTCAGCAAATTCATCCATAGAAATTATAAGGAGTAGCTAAGAGGGGAAAATAGATGTTGGAAATATATAAATTCCTGAAGGAAATTAAAAAAGAGATAAAAATAAGGTTAAAACTCTGGGGAAAGAGGAAGGGTTAGGAAAAAAACAAATAAATAGCATAGAATAGAAAATTCTAAACCAAATAACAAACTTTTTAAAAACTGTAATTGAAGATACATAAACTAATAACTTTAGGGGACTCCAAGAAATATTAGAAGAAAATCAGAAGATTGAAAACATTGAAGAAAATTTGATTTAAAAAAGCAAGTGATTTCCAAACTCATTTTTTCTATTCTTATTTTAACAATTTAAAAATTAAGTTACAAGTTATCTCCCTCTTTATAACCCCATCCCCATCCATTGTGAAAGCAAAATTGATTAACAACAGAAATATAACACCTTTTGGGGAAGCAGCTAGATATGACAGAGGGAGATAAGGATTTGGAGTCACAGAGCCCCTCTGAAGGTTTTTTGACACTTTCTCTGTGTATGACTGTAGGCAAGCCACTCCAAGTCTAGAGACTTGGTCTAGAGGTCTAGAGACCTCAGTTACCTCATCTGGAAAATAAAAAGATCAGACTCTGTAACCAGTAAGAGTGTTTTCATTTCTGCCTACAGTCAGCAGCAGTGGCCCAGTATTCTGGCATGGGCTGTCACCCAGAGGACACTTCTCCCTAATTCAGCCTTTTCTGAATCTCAGAGCTCAAACCTCAAAGGCTTCAGTGAGAGGAACTATATTTCTATCATCTATTTCCATCTTCTTCTGGAGCTTGTTCATACCCTTTCCAATGTTGGTGAGTTGGATGCCCAGCTAAGTTCATGGTCACTATGACTCCCAGTTGATCTCTCCATTACTCCCTCGGCAACATATTCAGTTGAGCAAGCCTTCTCTTGCTGCCCTATTCATTCATACAAATAATATGGACTTGGATTTCCCCTCTCTCTAAGTCTCTAAACACCCATTTCAAAGAGAAACTTCAGGACCATCAAAGAGAAACTTCAGGACCATGAGGTCAAAACAAAAACTCTTCAAGATTCTTAGAGCAGCAATGATTGTCTTTTTCCCAGTCTAGCAAGAGCTGCCTCAGCCAGAGAGGAATCCAATCCTGATTTATATTCATATTCCCTATATAAATAATGTGTACAGAAAAATGACTTGTCCCTTTACACAACAGAGACCACATTTCATTTTCTGCAGCAAATCTCAGGTCAATATTTAGCTAATGATATTCAGAAGCTTCCTTTTCCAGCTACTTCTCTTGATAACTGGAGAGGCTTCAGGACATGATGTAGCTCCTACAGGTAGCCAAGGTCATTCCATTCCTTTTTCAATGTCTTCTACTAGTGCAGCTTTCCAGCTCTTGACCTGAGCTCTGATTGGTGGGAGATTGCCATAACTAGTCTGAACCAGATCCACCATGCTGCTGCTCTTTGGTTGTCATCATACAATATCCCTGCAAATGTACCTCACCTACTTTCCCTCAATTTCATCTCATTTTTGGAATAATAGTCCAATTAACACTACCATTCTCAGAATGAACATATCTACTGCCCTAAAGTTCTAGTCTTTGTCCTTGGGACATCCCAGATACCTTATTTAAGTTATATCTCACAATTAGAATATAAGTTCTTCGAGCTCAATGACATCCCTGTTTTTATATTTGTAGCTCCAATCCCAAAGTATCTGGCACATAATAAACAATATATGCATATTTTTTCTTTCATTTATGTCCCCCCCCACCTTCAACAACAATCCACAGCAGTTCAAAAAATGTTTTTGATAATGACCTTGTCACAGTTTCAGAGCCCAGAAATCGGTAATTTTTGGTGAAGACCCCTAACATTGCTTGGGTATCAGTCCTCTAATAAGTAGCTGCCAGAATTGCATCTTTTTTTTTTTTTAACAATCCACCAAGCCATCTCTTGTGTTAGGGTATAGCTTGAAGGAGGTACTTCACCTGCCCACTTGGTATGCCTGCCGGTTGATTTCTAGTTTCAGGCTATATTAGAGAATCATCTCCAGCAGGATGTGTGGTGTGTGTGTGTGTGTGTGTGTGTGTGTGTGTGTGTGTGTGTGTAAAATGTCATTGTCCACCTCCCAAAGCAATAGGGCTTTGCTCTAGGTTGCCATCTTTGGACAAGCTATCTTCTGTATACAACCAACAGAAAAAAGAATTGGAAGTGTCCAAATTCTAGTCAGGTTTTGGTTCCATAGGCCCACCAATGGGTCACCTACTGAGGACTGATTATTCTTTGTGGAGTCTTTCACAAGCAAATGAAAGAACATCCTTAAGACAGTACAATGTTGGCATTTTAAAAAAGCATGGCATTTTTCCATAGGGAAACAGGCCTCATTTTTAATTCATGATAAATATTATGGCATTTTAAGTCCAGTAGTTTTCAAGTCACCTTCACCTATTCATATAGTGCTTGATCTGAGATAAAAAGATATTATTTACAATATTCTTTTTCTTTCTAATTGTTATTCTTGGTTCCCGTTGTCATCCATTTTCCACATAGTTCCTATTATGGTGAACTTAAGTCAAACTCGGAATAAAAGAAGCATTTTGATGAGATATAAAAATATAACAATTCACAAGTGTAGAATGACTGATTAGAAGTCTGTAAATAATTTTTTTTGATCTGAGAGTTTCCACACATATGTCACATATATGTCACAATGCAGTAGACTTTTGCAAATTAGTAGTAACTTTGATAAAATGTGAGTATGTGGCATTTATAATTCAGGGTAGAATTTTTTTGAGATTTTTGAGGAAAAGTGGCATCCTAGTGAATTTCACAAGGAAAATATTTTGCCTTTTCTTTATCAATGATTATTGATAAATTTGTTCAACCTCTCATGTATATTCTCATTTCCTCTGATAGAAAAGAGTAACATAGCTTTTAAAAATAGATTAGTCCAAAAAAATAGATTAGTCCAGATAATCACCCAAGATTATAATTCCTTCATTGTTTTGGGGAGAAATTACCAAAGGGAATTCGAAAAGGTTGATTTGTTGTTGTTATTTTGGGGGGGCGTATTTATTTATTATATTTTTGCTGAGGAAATTGGGGTTAAGTGACTTGCCCAGGATCACACAGCTAGGAAGTATTAAGTATCTGAGATAAGATTTGAACTCAGGTCCTCCTATCCACTTCATTACCTATAACTAGCATACAAAATTTTATGTAAGTGAAAGATTATTTTTAAAATATTCTTATTTCAATTATGAGAGAATTTCCTTGGAAATTACTACTAAAAAAAAAAGAGGAGCAAAAAGGAAATTACTTCTATCACAAAATATTTGATTATGTGTAGGGCATTAGATATGTGGAGGGGCTGTAATTATATCCCTCAAGTGCTTACTTTTCCAAGGTCTTTTCCCTACCTACCTATCAGAAAATAATTCATGATCAATATTGTTTCCAAGCTGAGCCTTCAAGAAAGATAATGATCCTTTGAGTGGAGGAAAAAGGATCTTGTATCAAAAGCATTATATTGTATTAAAGCAGACAGGACAGGGTGTGTAAATATATGGAGGTAGGAGACAGAATAGCAACTTTGGGAAATACTGGTAAGTCTGGCTGAGTTTCAACATGGTGTGTTTGAAAGAGAAAAGGCAGGGAATATGACCTCAGGTAAGATTGTGAACAACAATGGAATTTGTATTTTAGGCTAAAAACATGAAAGTGAGTTAAGTTTTTTGAGTAAGAGATGACACTTCATTTCAAATAAAAACTTATGAAAGTCATTTTTGGAAGTTATGTGATGGACTGACTGGAATAAAGACAAAATGAAAAACAAAGAACGAGCTTTGAAAGTGATCGCAACCATTTTGGTCAAGTTGATAGAAGTTTGAGTTAAAATGTTGGCTATGTGAATGGGGAAAAGGGACTGATACTACAGATGCCATACAAGTTGAGCCAATAAGTTTTCATGATTGGTTAGATATGGGGGGTGAGGCAAAGGGCGGAGGAAAGAATTCACTGAGGGTATAAACATAGGTGACCATGAGGATGGTTTTGCTAGCAGCAAAAATAAGTAAGGTGGGACAAAGTCCAGACTTAAGGTAGAAAGTGATGGCAAGGGATTATTGAACCCATGGGAGAGGAAGAGATTCTAATTGAGGGAATATGTAAAGAGAAGAGAAAGGTATGTAAGTCTCAGATGTGGTAGATCATATGTGAAGATAATATTACAATGAAATATATCAATAGATAGCATACCATAGTAGGTAAACAGCTATAATTGGAGTTGACAAAATTTGGGTTCAAATACTGCCTCAGGCATTTATAAACTATCTTGTTTAAGGATTTGATATCCAAATTATGAGTCATCACATCCTCTACCTCCTTGATTTCCCTAAACTGACATTAGGATTAAGCAATGGCTTCAAATACAGACTCTATTGTGAAACTTGCTTTATTAAAGAACTTCTTGGCATAGATGGATACTTAAAATGGGCACAAAATCAAAATTTGTTCACAGTCAGTGATGACAATTCAAGCTCTCCATTGATATTATTTGTACCCACAAAATTAGCATATCATTAATGGCAGAATTTAAATAGCTCTGAGATACCCTGAATCCCATCCTCCTTTGAAAGATTTCTTCTTCCAGTCATCTGTCTCAGGTAATATTTTTTACATAATAAGTCATTTTTTGTGCTAACTTATCACTGAATGGACATCTTATCTATGAAAAATGTATGTGAGGAATAAAATATAAAATGTTTAAGATAATATTGCTTTATAGAGAAGTAGTGATCCTATTCTATCTTGAAAAATAAGGTTGTAAAAGAAATTACCCATGCATATGTACTGTCAAAAAATTATAATTATAAAATTAATTTTTAAAAAATATTGAAAAATAAGAATATTTATTGTGTGGCAAGTGAGATTTGATCGAGTTTTACATCTAGAACTGGTCATCTAGTGTGACCAAATCATTTTACAATTGTGCAACTGAAGCTCAGGCTGGTTAAGTCATTTGCCTGAAATCTTATGCTTGGTAAGATATTGGAGACCTGGAGATGGCCCGTTTTTCACAGAGAGAAACAAGGGTTCTATAAAATGTAGGTGAGCAAGGAGACCATAAGGATCATGGAAATAACTGAATACAAATTCCCTAAAAACAGAACTAGAAAAACATTGGAATAATTAAACAATATAGCATGCTGTTCTTCACTTGACTCTTTGCTAGTCTTCTCATTCTAAAGAAAAGCTCAACTATTAGTTTTCTCTCTTAATACCTTTTTCTTTTAATCCCTCTATATGTCTGTCTTTCCCAATGAAGGATTTTTTGGAATCTTCACTTGAAATAGTTTGTTGACCCATTTAAAGGGAGTCACCTGATGATTTTTACTCCCCTTGTCTGCTCCCCGGATACTTCCCTCTTCTAGCTTTCCTTCATTAGATTTGTTCTGGTTCTAGTTTCTCCTTTGTTACTCCTCCCCATCAATGTGTTTTAGTTTTTCTTTATTTGGACACTTTTCCTTGACCGACTCCTTCCACTTGCAAGTGTTTCCTTTGAGCGTGTTAAATATTGTTAAGATTGGCAAATAATAAATCTACCATTTTTACTGATTACTTGTAGAGTTTTGCTCTCCCAACTAATATTGTGACGGCAATAACCTCCTCAGAAGTTTCTTTGCCTCTAGTCCCTCCCTTCTCCAATCCATCTTCCACATGGCAGACAATAGAATATCTCTTAGGCACAACTCTGACCAGATTATTGTGCTGTTCCTTAAGTTCTAGGGGCTCTAGAATAAATATGACCTCTCTGCTTAACTACCAGGCTCAAGCCTTCATTCCTAATTTTTTATACTGCCAACTTTCATGATCCTAAATCAGGGACAGCTGGGACCCAATTTCAGGGTATTAAAAAACCAGCTCTATTGCTTGTGCTTTCCCTCGCTCCACTAGAATATACTAGTGCAGGCAACACCATTTTCCTGCAGGAATTGAATAAATTGCTTTCTGCTCTGGCTCAGAGAAACATCTATTTGAATTATTTTGGATAGGTAGTTACTGTCCCACACAGATTGAATGACAGGGTAAGAAAACTCCTGTATGAATCCAGAATCAGCCATTTGCTATCAGTGTCTTCCATATATTGCAATTCCCATATCCTTAAAACCTGGATAATAGTATTTGTCTTTATTTCTTAATGTGAACATCAAATAAAACAGCATATAATAGTCAGTATTTATTTGCATTTCCAAATTCACCAAATTCTTTAGGAATATCTCATGTTAGCCTTAAAACAGACCTAGGAGGTAGATGTGATTATCATTCTAATTTCATCAACAGGGAAACTGAGGGATATAGAGGCTAATTGACTCACAAGAATTGCACAGCTAATGAATGTCCAAGGAACACCAATTTCCTGTCAGTAGGCTCAACTCTCAACTCAACCGTACCACCTGCCTATCTTATTGGATCAGAAATATATTTTAAAATGTAAATTCTTTTTTAAATGTGAATTATCACTATAATACTAAAAGTCTGAAGTCCTCACCTAGAGATATGCAAATTTTGTTTCTCTGGGACTTAGTCCCCTCATCGGGAAAATACATTGTAGCATTTACCTTGCAAAGATGAGGTGTAAGGAGAGGAAGTAATTCACATAAAGGACTTTGATAACTTCACAGCATTAGACCCAAGAGAGGTAGAGTTAAGGTGGGATGAGTGAAGAACTGGTCTCAGGGACAGGAAGTTTGATCTCTCTTATTCCCCTGTGACCCTGGGAAATCACTAGTTAATTTTCTAAGACTCTGTGTGGCAGAGAAGGTGCCTTGGTAGAATTTCTCTCACTAAAAGCACTTTGTCTCAGTGAGACCTTGAAGTCAAGGCCCTGTTCTTATCCCCTATAAAGTTGAGCTGTTATTACTACCTAAGGCTACTGAGTGCAGAATTCACTGGAGAAGAGAAATATTCCCCTGAGCCTTAATGCAACAAACCAGTCCATCTGGATATTTGAGCATTTCCTGAATTCTCTCTCTTCAATATTACATGATTAGGGATAATAGATGTGGAAAACTGTGGGTATAAAAAATGAGGGTCACTAAACAAAATTAAAATGGTTCTGTCTCTTCCTTCTTCTTCCCTATCTCCTTAATCTTTTCTTCCTTCCCTCTCTCCCTCCCTTCCTTTCTTTCTCTCTTTGATATTAGGGAATTTAAAAAATATAATTCTACCATATTTGTTATGGTCTTCATTTTCTTGCTTTCTCAAAGAAGGAGAGAAAGTGAAGGGAGAGAATTCAGAATTGAAAACAAAATGAAACAGAATTTGTAAAAATGCTTCCATTGTCAGAAAACAGATGTATGTAAAAAAAATGTGTATCTGTGTGTGTGAGAGAGAGAGAGTGAATAATGAGAGAGAGAGCAACAAAGACAGCGAGAGATTACATATTGTATGCAGTAAGTTTCTTGATTTGGTGTCCTGCATCTAAGTCTAGCTTTGACAATATCTAATTATATATATCCACATTACCTGAGATTAAATTCCCTCAATCTGTAAAATGAAAACATTTTTTATTAGTTCTTTGAAGGAAAACACTAAACCTCAACAGAACCATAGAAATGGAAGTTAAAATTGATTTACTTTAGTTTCTTCTTCATTGAAAAGACCAATATGACTCAAGCAAAAAACAGACTAAAAGTAGCAGGAATTTCTCTCCTCTCCATTCCACAGGAGCCAAGAGCCATGAAGCTCTGTCTTCTAGCTTTTCTGATGGCTTTTCTGGTTGCCCTGGCAGTAAGTACTTGGGGAAGTGGAAAAGGGGTTGGTGTGGGGAATGATTGATACCTCTCTCTAATAATGGTCTTTTAGCATCTGCAGAATTAGATTTATATTTGTGTTCTCATGTTACTGGATTAGCACATTTTAATTTTTTTTACTATCTCTTTTGATATCTGAATAATCTAGAAATTTTCTTCATGCCTATAGACTTAGCAAGTAATTCTTAATTTTGTTCTCAAAATTGTCTCCTGTTCTTAAAACTTTACATTTCTCCAAATAAAAATGAAGATAATATTTATCTAAATATTTTGAACAAAATTCTGCTCTTCCTTCATTACATAATTTTAAAAATTAACTCAAGTTACAGTTTAGGGTTTTTTCCAAACTTATATAACTGAATCTGTTAATGTTTTTCTTTTCCAGAGAGCTGACAGTTCATCTGAAGAGGTAAGATATTTTCAAATAAATGCAAAGTTGTTTAATATTCTGCAATATTTTATATTTATATTTATATTTATATAAATAAATATTTTTCTTTATTTTAACAGAGATATTTTTATCGGTTTCCAAGATATCCGGTAAAATTATAATTTATTGTATGCAATGTGTAATGTATTGGATTGAATCTATTACAATTTATTTATATATTCCCTTCTTTGTATCTTTAAACTTCCCCCCCCAAAAAAAATCTCATTAATCCTCTTTCCTGAGCAAATAATGATTTAACTGAAACTTAAGTAGATATTCTTTCTAATCATTAAGTGTGAGAGTACTAGAAGTTTACAGGCATTGAGTACATAATTTCTGTATATATTAATATTTTGGATTCATTGATTAGAAGAGAATTCTACATTGAGATGACAATGTTAAATAAGGAGAAATGTTTACTGCAAGAAATTGTGTCCATATTTATTCTCTTTCCTGTTTCCCTAAATTTTACATTACTTTGCTAATGATTCCAGAGGATTTCACTAATACATTCCAAGAATAAGAGACATCAGAGGATTTCTCTGGACTTACGGATATTTTCAGATTCTCCATTCATTAATGGACTCCAAAGTGTCTTACATTTAATATGCCCAGGGCCTTCCCCAAAAGCTCTTAACAAACTTGACTGAAATGACTTGGTTTGGTTCAGGTCTAGAGAGTGAACAGTTCACCTAACTGCAAAATTTCAACTCCCTGATCTAATTACTCTACTGTTTGCGAGCTTCTGGCACCCAAACTGATTTCTGATTACATTGTTGTGCTAAACAAAATTGTGTTTATACACAGATTTGATAACGTCACTAAGTTATAGTGAATTTTTGCCATGTTGTCCATGAAATGGTTCATTTCTTACTTTCTTTGACTCCTGGCTGTATTTGAGGACTTTGAGTAAAATGCATTATCTCAAAGCACTCATAGTTTTAGGATTGCTACTGAATACCAGGGATAATTGGCTAAAGCATGACCAGTTCTGTTCACAAAATTGGATGACATTATACTGAAAACCACTCTTTCATTGATTCTTAATAACACTTAGATAGTTTTTTGTGCCAGTGTGCTTCAAGCAGGAGAGTAAATGTTTTAGATGCTTTGACAATGGTCTTAAAGAAGGATTTCAATCTATATCAGTGACCAATTTCCTCCTGAATCATTGTCATCTTTTTTCCCAGTCATTCAGATTTGAATCTGCTGCTTATTACCTCTGTAACTCTGAACAGGGCACTTCATTATTGCTACTTTAAGGTTCAGTGATGTTAGACCAGATTTATAAGATCTCATCTCACTCAGTCTAGTAATCTCTTGCTGTGTGTTCCTACGTAATTGTTTCTGAACTCTATCCTTCTGAGGTCATATTGTCTTTTTCCCAGAATCAGAGACTTTGAGGTGGAAATGCCATTGTAGACTTTTTCACCTAATCTCTTCATTTTACAGTAAGAAATTGAGAGCCATTGAAGTTAAATTACTTACTCAAGTTCACACAAAAAGTGGATATTAGAGGCAGGTTCTGAAGCCAGGTCCTTTAATTCTAGAGATTTTTAATTTTTTCCATCATACTATATGTAAGAACAAAAAAGCTATTAGTTACCATAATAATTGTCATCTTTGATTATCTTCTCTCTATAGAATCAGGGCAAGTATGTATTTTTCTTTGTCATCCTTTTCCTAATAAGTAAGGGAAAATATATGGTTGATTTTTTCATCTTTGAGAAAATATGGTAGAAAACTAAGTTTTTAATAATCAAGAATCATGAAAGAACCCTGGAAATGAGGCTTCTCCAGTTTATTAAATAAGTTTTACTTGATAAATTGGTGAGTATTCTCAGTTTAGTTGATTGTGAGAAATGCCTGAAATTTTATTGAGTACATATATATGTAAATGTGATTATGTATATATAAGTATATAAAAAATATATATATGAAGAATATAAATATTATATATGTATAAAAATATATATGTAAATATGTGTGTATGTATATATACACACATATATATGTATATATATGTATCAGGTCTATTTAAAGCTCAGATAGGTTTGTCTGATGATCCAAATAATTCTGCCATAGGTGAGTGGTTTTGCTAATCCTGTTACATTTGTATATACTTATTTTTTTCAGTATTATCATAGATACTAAGAAATTTAAAACACTACCAATAAACCACAATGCTTTAACCTTATCTTGGCTATTTTCTCTTTCTTTTAAATGCCATTTCATTCAAATCAGTTGTATCCAAGACATCCTCCATATCCTAGATTTCCTCAAGAGTTTCCAAATCTATATCCATATCCTGTACCTCCCTATAATCCATATGGTCCATTTGCCGCAAATGCTCCAAATGTACCAGAAGAAAGACCTCAATAAAGAGAGGTAAGAATAAGCTGTACTTACTGACAGCCTGGTGGGTGGTATGGTTGAAAAAATATGTTGAAACAATTTTTTTTGCATTTTGGGGGGTTTTGAGTTTTTTTTTTTTAGATTTTGAGTTCCAAATTCTATTCTTTCATATTGTGATAAAAGAAATGACAAGCAGAATAATTTTAGAAAAACTTTGAAAGACTACAGAAACTTTCCAATTTTCTAACACTTGACTCCCCTCCTTGTATGCTATGATTCAGCTTCAGTGGCCTTCCTACTGTTTGTATGTCCATGGCTCACAACCTCCTGATTTGATAGTTTTTTTATAATTGATGGAGGTTGCTTCTGATTAGCATGAACTACTCATAGCAATGATAACAGAAAGAAATTACTTCCAAAATAATAATCCAAAAAGGAGCAAAACCTAACTAAGGCAACATTTTCTGTTTCCTTTTAGGCCTACCTGGAAGACTCAATCTGCCTATGAAACTGCAAATCTACAAATTTGTGAATCTCTCCATCTCTCTACTTATGCGTTAGATAGTAGATCCAAGATTGTTAGATCAACATGAATCATTACCACATAGAACTAATACTCTTCTAAACATTCTCCAAATAATAAACACAACTTATAGCATAATGAATTTTTGTTGTCTTTATTTCCATCCTTCAGTTCTGATTCATCATGCAGATGAGAATAACATAAAAAGAAGATGTGATATATTGTACCTAGGATATACTATAAGATATTTAATATGTATGGTAATGCCTGCCACCTAGGGGAGGGGGTGGAGAGAAGGAGGGGAAAAATTCGGAACAGAAGGGAGTACAAGGGATAATGTTGTAAAAAAAAAATTACCTATGCATATTTACTGTCAAAAAATGTTATAATTGTAAAATTAATTTTTAAAAAAGAAATGTAAAAAAAAAAAAGAGAGAAGATGTGAAGCTTCTTGGTCTAAGGAGTAGAGAAATAGAGAACACATTTCAGATTGAAATGACATATCACACATAGGATTTTAAATATATATGTAATATATATTTAAAATATATATTTTTATATATATATACACATATATTCTGTTACCCATTTACAACATGACACAAAAGGGAAAAGAGAGCCATTTTGGAGTCAGAGACACCTGGGTTCCAGTCCCAGTTTTGTGACCATGGACAAAGCAGTTAACCTGTCAGTACTCCAAATAACTATTCAGAATGTAAGTGAAGAAAATGGTGATCTCCATAGGCAGACACAAAGATTAAATCACAGGGCTGCAAAATATAATACTTTTATATGGTTTTTCTACTGAAAGAATGTAAGTTCTTTGAAGGCAGACACTATTTAACATTTCTTGGTGATTTTTTTGCCTGCAGAGGCCTGGTACATAGTAGGTGGCAGCTTCTTGACTCTCTGACTTCTTTCCTAGTTCATAGGAAACCTGACCCATTACAATTGTTTAATAAATAAAGGCTAATTGAGATGAAACTTCATTACATTGGAACACTATCCATTTAGTATTCTTATTGAGGGGAGCAAAGAAGCACATAATTTTTTTTTAATTCCAGTATAACAAATCTGAAAACTATTTTGAATAGTAACAGTTGGAATGGGCATTTCTTTCCTGGAAATTATGAAAGAACACCAATATTATGATAACTGAAACCTGATTTAAATTATAAATCTGAAGAATGTGTAATGGCTGGCCAGTCTCAAGGGTCACCAGGGGAAATAAACAGCCCTCTCTATCAAGTGGTTCTGTGTGCTGACTAATCATTGTGGCCATGAAAAGAGTTCATATTTCCAGCATATGTGAAATTTTACCAGAGAGCAAAAGACCTTTGTTCAAAATATCTTAAAATGTTATGTCTATCATTTTCCTCAACTCAAGTTCTTAGTGCTCATAGTGTCAAGTGTAAAATAATGAAATAACAAGAAAAATGTTCTTGGAGGAATACTGATAATTCCTAATGCTTAGTCTTCCCAAATAACCAAACCATTGGACATGTTCTTGAAGAAAACCCAAGGAGAAAAAAGTGATATGGGAAGCAAATTGTAAATAGAAAGCTTCACTCCATTTCTTAAAATATAGAGAACTGAGTCAAATGTATAATAATACAAGTCATTCCCCAATTGATAGATGGTCAAAAGACATGAAGAAGTAATTTTCAAATGAAGAAATTAAGCCTATCTGTAGTCATGTGGAAAAGTATTCTAAATCATTATTGATTTAAAAAATTTAAAAAGCCCTGAGGTCCCACCTCACACCTGTCAGATTGTCTAATAAGACAGAAAAGGAAAATAATAATTGTTGGAGATGATGTGGGAAAATTAGAACACTAATTCATTGTTGGTTGAGTTGTGCTTCTTGAGATTTGTGAATCTCCTTGATTTGTGGATTTCCTTGTTATATTTGCTTTCTAAAGATAAACTCCTTTAAAGATATGAACTAAGTACATAAACATTAGCATTTTGTTTCAAGTTCTGGCCCATAACAATATACAATTGAAGTTTTAATATATTTCTCATTTAATGTACCATTTGCCATTGGCTACTAGAAAAGCAAATTTTTTTCCATTATAGTTATTCATTTTATCAATTGGTTGGGTATATACAAATAAAAAAGGAACTTCCATTTCTCAGAAAGAGAGCTTGTAAAATTCTATCACAAATTTGAGTGTGTGAGTATTTCTATTTTATTCCTCTGTTAACTCAAAATACAGAAATAAATAATGTGGAACCAGATTTAATATTTCTGTCTGATGCTATGCCAAATATTGTGAACTTTTAAAATTTTTAAAGGGCAATATGATCATATTATGTTAAATATGTCCTAAATTATAAACATTATTATAACATTTATACAATTATATATAACATTTATTATATTTATTATAATTATATATAACATTTAGCAATTATAACATTTCATTCACTTTATATTTTTTAAAATTATAAAAATATTTAATGTTAAGTCTTATATATAATAGTAAGCAAATAAAGTATCGCTAGATTGCTTTGAGATTTAGGGTTGTTGTTTTTTTTTGGCGGGGGGAGCAGTTGGGATTCTGTAAATTACTCAGGGTCACACAGTTAGTAAGTGTCTGAGGCTAGATTTGAACATAGATCCTCCTGACTTAAAATCCAGTGCTCTTTCTTCTATGCCACCTCACTGTCCCAATAGGCATTAAAAGGACAGAAAAATAAAGAAAATGAAATAGTATCTAAGGAAGAGCCAATCAATTTGGGAATGGCTGAACAAATTGTAGCATGCAGAAAAACAATTTTATTCATTACAATAAATGCTAAAAAGAGATTATTCTATGAACCCTTGCAGCATGCACTGATCCAGAGTGAAATGAGCAGAACCAGTACATATTCTCCCAAGACAAGAATATGCAAAGAAAACCAACTTTGAAAACAAGAATTTTGATCAATACAATGTTTTATCATGTCTTGAAAGGACTTAAAATGATATATGTCACCTACCTTCTGGCAGAAAAAATATTTTATTACCACGAAAAGGATTGCTATAAATATTTTTGAATATGCAAGTCCTTTCCCCATTTTTATGATCTCTGGGATACAGATATGGTAGTGGTATTGCTACTTCAAAGTGTTAGTTTTATCACCAGTTGAGTTGTCCTTTGGACATAATTCCAAACTGCTCTCAAGAAAGACACAGAAAAAAATTTACATTTTGTGAGGCAACCTTGGTGACTATTGATTAATTTTGTTTGAATATGTTTCTATATTGTATGAAGGGTTTTTTCCTTCTTTTTTTAAAATTTTAAATGGACATTTTAGGGAAGGATGTTATTGGGAACAAGGGTGATATAAAAACAAGGATCACCAAAACATTTTAAAAATCAACAGAAGAGAACAGAATGAAGTTCTAAGGAGAAGTCAATTTTAAATGTAACTTGTTAAATTTGTTATAAACTTTTTTTAAGTAAGAGATTTGCAAAAGAAGCTCATGACTCCATACTCAGTCTTGATTTCTGTTTTGCTATATGTATGGAAATGCCCACCTTTTGTTAATTAGGTTCAGAAAAAAATAAAAAAATAATGTTTCTGGAGTATAACTCTTGTTGACTGAACTTCAATTGGTTTTAGCTTTGGCATGTTCACAACATAGGGTAAATGATATCTTGTGAAGTCGTTATAGCTTTATGTGGAAGGAATTATGTTCCCTGATCTTTCTCTATCAGACTATCATTACTGACTTCCTTGGCGATCAAGATTTCATCATTTTGGCTCATTTGTGTGTTTATTCATTTCTGTCATTTCTTGGGCCTTTTGAACTCACCTTTAATCCTTTGTTCAAACCTATTTTAGTGCTATTGAGAGTGAACTTGGGATGCACCATTTCTGTTGCTATGGAATTATAAGCCTAAAGTTGTACCCCTGTGACTCCTTCCTTCATTTGTTTTGGCATGGATCAATGCTGACTCAATCCATTCCAAGGAGTGTTCTTTCCATTTCAAGGGCTGACAGTATTTTCCCCTGCCTTTCTGGTGGTCTTCTACCACTGTAACCAAAGGCTCTCAAATATAAATAAGCAATTGTCCAGATTTCAGCCTCTGGGAAAATGGTAGATCAGGCTTTCTTCTGTTAACCTCCTCTGGCAGGCAGAGTCATAAAACAGTAAAACTACCACATTGATAAATAGCATAAATATAACACCTTTTGGGGAGGCAGCTGGGTGTAACAGGGGGAGGCCAGGATTGGGCATTACACAGTACCTCTGAAGGTTTTTGCCACTTTCTCCTTGAGTGACTATGAGCAAGCCACTCCAAGTCGCTAGACCTCAGTTACTTTATCTGGAAAATGAAAGGATCAGACTCAGTGGCCAGTAAGAGTGCTTTCATCTCTGTGGCCATTATTCTAGTACGGGGCTATCACCCAGAGGTCCTAGATACTTCTCCCTAATTCAGCCTTTCCTAAATCTCAGGAGCCATTCCTCAAGAGTTTCAGTGAGAGGAACTATCATTCTATCATCCATCTCCATCTTCTTCTGGAACTTCTTCATCCTCTTCCCAATGCTGGTGAGTTGGATACCCAGCTAAGTTCATGTCACTATGACTCCCAGGTGATCTTTCTAATACACCCTCAATAACATAGAAAGTTGATCAATCCTTCTTTTGCTTCCCTATTCATTTATACAAATAATAGGAAATTGGATTTCACATTTTCCCAAGTCTGTAAGTACCTATTTCAAAGAGAAACTTTAGGACCATGAGATTAAAGGGAAAACTCTTCAAGGTTCTTAGAATAGCAGTGATTGTCTTGTCTCCAATCTAGAAAGAGCTGTCTCAGGCCACTTAGAGAAGAAACCAATCCTATTCCATATTCATATTCCCCATATTAACTGTGGGAAAAATTGATATGCCCCTTTATTCATCAGAGGTCATCGTGCCCACTTTCATTATCTGTAGCAAATCTCAGGCCAAAATTGAGTTAATATTCATAAACTTCCTTTTCCAGTTACTTCTCCCGACAAGTGGGTAGGTTTCAGGACATGAGGCAGTTCATACAAGGAGCCAATGTCATACCATTTCTTTCTTAAGGTCTTCCTAAATATTACACAGTCCAGCTTTTGAGCTCTTGACCTGGGCTCTGACTGATAGGAATTTTCCATAACTAGCCTGAACCAGACCTACCATACTGCTGCTATTTGGTTGTCATCATACAATATCTCTGCAAATGTACCTTACCCACTTTTTCTTAATTACATCTCACTTTTGGAATAATAATCCAGTCAGCATTACCATTCCTAGAATGAACATATCAATTGCCTAAAGTTCTATTCTTTGTCCCTGGTATTTCCAAGATCCACTCTTTATACTGTAAATTTGGGCTCAATGATTGTCCTTTTTAATCTGAACCCTAATCCCAAAGTATCTGTCACATAATAAACAATATATACATATATTTTTTATTCATTTAAGTCCCACCCACCTCCACCAACAATCCATAGTAGTTCAAAAAATCATTTTGTTGGTGACTTTGAAAGTGTTCATGAGCTCCCATATCAGGATATATCTTTTCCTGCTCAGTTCTTTGGAATGCCTGCTTTATAATTAACAAATTCCTTTTATCCTATTTTTTTTTAAATTTCAATCCCTCCATCTTCTGATTCTCATTGAAACATAATTCCCTCTTGGCAGTATAGTGTCCTTACTTTCCATTGTCACCCTTTCTAGCACTAATAACATTTATATTCTGACTTTTTATAGGTATTCTTGAAGAGAATTGGAATTCTCTCACCATTGTTACTTGCAAAATCTCTTTATACTGTGTAGCACTTTGTCATTCCCTATTCTCTAAAATCACTAAATCTGTTTGTTATCTCCACTGTGATTTCTATTTCTTCCATTTGTTTCCCATGTCTTCATCCCAGTACTGACTATTCTTTCCTCTTCTCTCAGCACCTTAGTGAACTAAGCTGTATTATATATGTGTGTGTACATATACATATACATATAAGCTTTATCTTCTATGCTCAAATCACTTGTTCCCTTGTACTATCATTAATCACACTTTACCTGACCCTAACCCTAGATTACCCTTGCCATTTAGTTCTCTGTTTGCATGGAGCTAAAGGGAGTAGAAGGAAATCATAAGATTTCTTCTAATTGGGCTCATTATAAAATTATTTTTACTTTATTTCACCTGGATCCTCCCTGCATCAAAACAAATATTTTATTCTTATCTAATAAATTCACTATCCTAATCTCTATAATAGCTATCCCAAAGCTTCTCATTTCTCTTCAAGCCTCCCAGGGCATCCATTCACTTTACTTTCTCACTTGAATGTTTTTACCAAAAAAATTGAGAACATTTGCCAGGAATTTCCAAATCTCTCTTCCCAGTTGTGATACCAAGACATTCATCACCTCTGCTCCTGGAAGCTCCTAGGCATGCACCTGTTATGTCAGTTATTTTCCCTTTATCCCCTCATCCCTGCAGTGCAATTTTATAATTGGATAAAAGCAATTTGGGCTGTTTCAGAAATTCAACTCTGAGGTAGAACAACAAATTCTCCTTATCCTCTATATTTTCTAGAAGAGAGATAATTGGTTCTTTATCATATTTTTTTTTGTAAGTAGCTCCCATAGAAGTTTCTACTAAAAAGCACACTTTTATAAATAAGTATATCTGTTATATATACATATATATTGTAGATATTATAGATAGATAGATAGATAGATAGATAGATAGATAGATAGATAGATAGATAGATGGATTATAGAACATTGATACCTACTTTGTTTCTACTTTGCTCTAACAGAAAGGATTGCTATGGAAATATTGATGTTCAAGGGATTTTCCTTTGTTTCTTTGACTCCTTGAAGTTTTGTATAAATCTAGTAGCCCCTTTCTCTCCCAACTCATCTTTCCACTATGCTGTTTTAAACAAATCATTACATTATTTTCAACTGGCAAACCCAGTTGATTCACCCATATTCACTAATTTTAGACTCAGATATTTTAAAGAAGCCATTCCTTGGTCTCAGGGGAATAAATCAGGAAGGCTGTAAGCTTTCTAGTCACTAGGGTGCACTGTAGACTTGCTGGTCAGATATGCTTGCTGTTCTATCCTGTTCATACAAATTTCAAGGTGCAATGGAAAGTTGCTGGATTTGGAACCAGAGGATGTGGGTCTGAAACCAGGTCCTACCTAGGTGTCTACCTAAGGAACCTTGCAAATTACTCTTAGACACACATTTTCCTCATCTTTACAAGTAGAGCGATGAAGAAGACGACTTCCAATGAGATTTTCTTTTCTAGGATCATTTTATTGCCTTCCATTTTTGAACCATTTGCATGATGGTCTTTGTGAGAAATGGTTTCCAAGGTATAATGAACCACATGCTAACAATATAACACAGTTAAAAAACGTCCTATAAGCTATACAAAGGAGACTTGTCCAGATTCATTGAGCAGGAGACATAGAAAGTAAAAATATTAACATGACCAATACAAATGTGTCTAGAGAACCCTAATACTCATCCAAGCCAAGGAAATATGATCTTGTGGAAAGAGCAGTTGGATTTGGAATCTTGGAAAGGGGTTTGTTCTCTGTTCTGGCTTTGAGCAAATTCTTTAATTGCTCAGCTCTTCAAGGCCCATGGCGCTTCTTCTGAGGAAGGAATTACACTAGGAAGGGATGATTTGTAAGTTACATCTAGATTCATAGGAAAAATGTAAATTCCTGGAATGGAAACACATAGGTGTTTTCTAAGTAAATATATAACAACTTTTTAAAATGTAGTAACTGGAATTCACTTATAACTCTTTGGGGAAAACCATCATTTGTGTGTGAGATCAGAAAGAAAGCATTGAAAACTGAGATCCCAATATCTTCTATAATGTACAAATTGACATATATGTGTGTGTATATGTATGTGTGTGTGTATAAGGCAACTTATTAAACAAAAACAATGCCATGCATACAAATTATCATCAATGTCCCTCAGGGTTGAGCCAGGAGTCTGATCCTTGTCTGATCAGTGTTGTAGGCTAGATGGGGGAAGAAACTCTATTAGATGTTATCTTATATCCCAGCCAATCAGAATTCATTGGCTTTAAGAAGTTGCTATTTACTAAGACTACATATTAAGACAGATTGGTGCAAAATATTCTTCCTATTGTCCCTGTTAGGCTCTCCTTCCTTGATATACCTACATCCAAAACCGTGTATGATTCTTTCAACCAATCTCCATATATTTTATCATCTGAGTTAATCCAGTGGATGGAAGTACTTAACTCTTTCCCCTTCATCATCTCATATATTCCATATTTTTCCACCTTCATAAGAATAGTATGTGACACTTTGTCAATAACTTTGCTAAAAGTCTAGGTAAATTATATTCACAGTGTTCTCATCAACTAGTTTAGCAGATGTCTCCAAAAAAGAAAGAAGGCTAATGTGGCAGGACATGATTATGAATTTATGTTGGCTCTCTCTGAATGTTTTTCAACCATATCTTGTCTATAATTTCCCTAGAAAGGAAAGTAGATTGTAAACATTCTCCTTCCCTTTTTGATAATTAGGGCATTTGTCCTGGTCTAAATTGTGCCTCACTTGTGAAGGACTTTTAAAGATTAAACAGAGGAGTTGGTACTTAGTAGCACAAGGAAGCCCCTGGAGTATACTGAGCAAGAGAGCTACATGACCAGATCATCATTTAATGCACTTTAGCAGGGAGAGTTGAATTTTATAGCAGACTGGAAACAGCCTAGAGGCATTTTCCTCTGTGTTGCATAAAGATTCTCCAAAACAATCTTGGACTCAAAAAAGGAAGTTAAATTTCACCAATTCTCTTTTTGATATCAGAGAGAAACTTCTGAAATACTTGTGCCCTATCTTCCACACTGTTGGGTTAAGAGAACAGTTTGGGATGATGAGCAGGATCAGGAGATCATTGTAAACTTCAACATCAAGACTATATGATGATCAATTCTGATGGACGAGGCCCTCTCCAACAATGAGATGAACCAAATCAGTTCCAATAGAGCAGTAATGAACTGAACCAGCTACACCCAGTGAAAGAACCCTGGGAGATGATTATGAACCACTACATAGAATTCCCAATTCCTCTATTTTTGTCTGCCTGCATTTTTGATTTCCTTCACAGGCTAATTGTACACTATATCAAAGTCCAATTCTTTTTGTGCAGCAAAATAACTAATAAATAAATAATATGTGGATATATATACACATATTGTATTTTACATATACTTTAACATATTTAACATGTATTGGTCAACCTGCCATCTGAGGGAAGGAGGGGAAAATTGGAACAAAAAATTTTGCAGCTGTCAATGCTGAAAAATCACCCATGCATATATATTGTAAATAAAAAGCTATTAAAAAAAAAAAAAATTGGGATGGCAGACAATACAAAGATAGTGTCTTGATTTCTGATGCCCCCTGTTGGTAACTGCATAGAACAGAATGAATTCTGAAGTGCACATAGATCTTTGGGAAATTGTTTCTTTATTTTCCCAGAGGTTCATCATAATTTCCCTTTTTTAACTTTTTGAGCTGCATGCTTGCGAAGGAATGATTTTCACATATTTTCTCAAGAAGGAAGTCAGACTTGTTTTTAACAAGTCAGAGTACTGACTTTATGACATGAGAGCCTCTGATAGATACAAAGTGCTCTACTTGGCATTCAAATATGCCTTTATGATCTACTCTTACTTTACTCCTTTCCATTCTTCTTTTACCTTCCTACCCAAGACATACTTTTTGATCCACTGACACCAATCTAATGGCTTTTCCATGAAAAAAAAAAGCATTAAATCTCTTGGTTCGGGGCATTTTTCAGCTTCTCCTCTACTTCTGTCGGACTTTCCCTCCTGTGTTCCAGCTACTCACCTCCCTATTTTCCTTTAAATCCCAACAAAATCTCATATTCCACAGGAAACTTCTTCAACCGCTTTTAATTCCAGTGCCTTCCCTCTGTTAATTATCTCCTGAAAAGTCCAAACTCTCCCATGGCATCTAAGAAATCTCTAGTCATCCTGATCTATATCTTGCCATGGGATCCAGATAGCTCCAGAGGAGAAAGTAAATCTGGTGACTTTTCACAGTCCTCCCCCACTTAAATCCAATTCACCTACATGTCATGGCATCACTTCCATGATGTCATGGTCTTTTTTGAGAATGAAGGAGAAACAACAATTCTATATGTAGCTTTACTTTAAAATAAAGATATTTTTATTTGCATGTTGTCTCTATGGTTAGATTGTGAGCTCCTTGAATGGAGGAACTATCTTTTGTATCTTTTTATAGCCTTTCTTCTAACTTAGTGGCTTGCATAGAGTACGTGCTAAATACATGTTTACTGATGAATAGCATCCCTGACAACAAAGTAGCTTATTGTGGTTTGTTTTTCCCCCTTTGCTCATTTTTCTATTCTACTTCCTGATTTCAGATTGATATCAGGACTGGGTTTTATTCAATTTTCTTGGGCTAGTCCTAATGATCAAGCAACAAACAGAATGCAATCCAAAATAACCAACTTAGACTAGCAGGGAAAACTTCCAGTAGAATCTACACAAAATGTCCACATATAAAGAGATTCCGTGCCTGATAGAGATTTCATCCCAAAGCAGTAAATGCTCTCTATTGTGTGGAAGAAGCACTTATCACATAACCGATTATATTATAATTGAGTATCCTTCTATCTTCTTTTTTGGAAACCCTAGATGAGCCAAAACTTAAACTTTGAGTAAATTATCCCAAGGACACCAGGACTGAAGTGCAATACTTTAAAAAGTATTGGGAGGGCAAGAGTCTACTGTCTCTACTCTTTGTCACAGACTGTCCTGCAGATTTAACCAAGTAGGACTTGGTATGTAAGTATAGAACAGATTGGTAGAGATTAATAGAGAATGGTCACATCACCCCAGCCCCTTGGATCAGTAGCAGTTAGTGTTGTTAGGCCTGAATAGTACCTTAAACCTGATGTAACTTGCCTGGGTGTGAGGAAGTCAGATGTATGTATGACAATTCTTACCAATATACCAGTAATTAGAAGGTGTGGCACATTGCAAAGCAATTATTTAGATGTAGTAGATGCCAGAATTGAAGGCAGCATTTGTCTTAAACCCCAAAAGGAAAGCCCATTCTCAAGTTTATTTATATTTCCTCTGTTTGCCCCAGACCCCATTCTGACTCAACTCTAGCTTGAGAGGTCTGTAACCCAAAGTGAAGTAAATGCATTTATTTAGAAACAAAAAGATAGACTTTAGTTTGAAAATACTTAAAGTAAAAAAAAATTGTATCTATTAAGCATAAGTCAAAAGATTAACAATGCTAAGCCATACATTGAAGCTCAACAGAATGTAATGATCTTTTCTCAGGCCTCTTTCTTCTTGACCTATTTGCTGCAGTGAGCACTACTTACCACCCTTTCTTCTTTGGGATTTTGTGATACGACTCATCTTCCTATATATCCATTCCTTTCCTTCCTCTCCCTTTCCCTCTCTCTCCCTCTCTCCTTTCCTTCCTCTTTCTCTCTTCCTCCCCTCTCTGCCCCTCCCTCTCTCCTTCTCCCTCTCCCTCTCCATCTCCCCACCTCTTCCCTTCCCTTCCCTTGCAGCTAGTAAGTGCTTGAGGCTGGATTTGAACTCAAGTCTTCCTTGCTCCTTTATCTTTCCTCCTTTCCTTCTTTTTCTCTGCTTTCTTCCTTTCCTTCCTCCTTTCCTTCATTTTTTCCTTCTTTCTCTTCTTTCTTTTCTCCCTTTTCCTTCCTTCCATCTTTATTCCTTCCTTCTTTCTATCCTTTCTTCCTTTTTTCTTCCTTTCCTTCCTTCTTTTCATTTTTCTTCCTTCCTCTCTCCCTTCCTTCAATTTGTTAATTTAAAGGAATAATATCTTCAAAGATGACACAAATCATATTAAAAAATCAAAGTACTTAGAAATTATTTGATCTGTGGAACAACATGTTAACCCTGAAGCTCACTAAATCTACTTATTTTTGCCTGGAATTAACATAGATCTGACTTCATAGCATAATCACACTTCTGGTCAGTTAGGAATGGTGACCAATACTCAGTGAGAATCTCTGACGTTCTTTCCACACAAACCCAGAATAATAACCTAGTTATATCCCTTAGACTAAGCCTAACATTATCTGTATCTAAAAGTTCACTAGGATCCATCATTTATTTTAAATAGATCTTTCCCTATCTAACACCATTTTGGTTAATGTGAACATCTCCATTTTTCCTAAGATGCCATATGGGACTTCTATTTTGTTTAACTGTGATGAGTAAATTGAATTCCATTCCTTTTAGAAACAGGGATCACAACAGAGGCAAGTCAGAGAATGATGGTCAGGGCAAAAATCCTATGGGAGATTTTGATGCAAGAGATGAGATCCAGTTAATCCCCAGGAGTTCTAAAAGTGATTATTAGCAAAGCCACTGTCTAAGACCAGCTGAATCACTGAATGGTGGGACAACAATTGGTCTATCTCTGTTAGAGATATGGGTTTAAATGCAAGGGAAGAGATTGCATGTACATATATAGCTGGAAGGGGACAAAAAGTGCAGAATTCAGGAAGGTCTGGATTCTTCTTTGCTGGGACAGGAAGTGAGGTAAGACATAAAATCACTGATTCCATCTAACTGCCCCATGCTAAGTTATTAGGCAAAAGGCAATGTGGTGTGGTGTGTAGGGAACCAGCTGTGCTGTGATGTGAGGAAATCTGAAATTCCAGGAAGACTGGGAATTTACCCTGGCTGTTGTTATTTGTCTTTCATTCTTGAAGAGGACCCTGGCATCAGGGAAATGATTATTATCTGGAATTCCTATTCATCTTGGAAGGAAATTGGTGAATTTGTGTGAAAACATTATGACTAAGAGTAGATTACATGTTCCATGAGGGCAAAGGTTAAATATTGTATATTCTCCAAAACCTTTCATAGTATTCTGTATACAGTAGGTATTTAATAATGTGCATTCTTTGAACTGAACAGAATGAAATTTCTACTACTTTTTAGGTTTTTCTTTTGAAAATGAGAACAGTAATTTTTCTTGGGTTCCTTGGAGTCACCTTTGCAGCCCCAGTAAGTGTCTTTAAAAACATGACTAATTGAGCTGTTTGTCCTTAATAGAGGAATTGTTTGTACTTCAAATAAAACATTTTTCTTTCCTTCTAGTTTATCCCACAGCCTCTTTTGTCTGCAAGCAACAGTAATGAGGTCAGTCTCTGGTGGTGTGATGTTTTAGTCCTTTCTTATGGCACTATATTAGTTCCCCTTAAGTCCTTTGCCAAACCAGTATTGGTCCAGGATTCTGGAAGACGAGTTCAAATAGAGCCTTAGACATTTATAAGTTGTACTTTCCTCAAATATAAAAGTGAGAATAATAACAGTGTTTGGTCATTGTTAAGATCAAAGGAAATGAAATTTGTAAAGCAGTTAGTATGATAAATAAATGCTTCTATCATTAGTGTTGCTACCTTAGAAAATATTTAAAATGAAAGGGAATAGAGGTGAGGTTGTGACAGGCAATAAGAAAGGAGAATAATTCCTGCTCCATTAATATAAGAAATTTTACAAGGAAAGAATGGGTTTTCTAACACTCAAGAAACCTAAGTGATTTATTTTGCATTTCTAGATTTGTTCCTTAAAATATTTCTAGTTTATTCTCTGCTTTTTTGTTTTCAGCTACTTTGTTTTCACCAATAGATGATACTGTTTTCCTTCCTAAAAGCAGTAAGGAAGATACTTTGCATAGAGTAAAAGTTTAATAAGTATTTGGTGCTCCTTTAATCAATAAATCTTTCCCTGGGAGCAATCTCACACTATCACACTAAATAAGGGAGGTGAAGCATAACAGGGTGTGTGTGTGTATGTGTGTTTGTGTGTGGGGGGGGGAGTCTGTGGGTCTGTGTGTGTCTGTATGTGTGTGTATGTGTGTGCAGGGGAGAGAAGGGAAATAATGGACAGATGGACAGTATGCATGTTCAGCACATATCTATTTCCTTGTTTCTATTCCTTAGTTTCATGACTATTTTATAAATTACAACTCCAGTGAGAAATTGCCTCAATCCTAAAACAAAATTATTTTCAATACTGGATTTGTGGTGGCAATTATGTGGTAATCTGTTTTCCAATTTCCTTCTTTAGTTACTGATGGGTCTTAACAATGCCAGGCTTCAGATGCTTCAGCAAAGTTTTCAGGTACAGTTATCTATATAACTGCTTTCAAGGAAAAGCACTCACTTACTTTTTTCTCTACCATCCTTTGTTGAAGACCCTCCTACTGTACAATTCTGTTTCTGAGGGTCCAGATTAGAGGTCCCAACCTTCTTTAATCCTTTTACCCCCTCGACTTAGCAAACCTACCCAAACCAACTATTCAAAATGAAAAGAAATACATTATAAAATTTATCACATAATGCACATAAGAAATGAAATAAAAGAATAAATCGAATTCAAGAGGGCAATATAATTGTTTCCCATAACTCCCTAATAAATTTCTCACACCCCTTGATGGTGGTGGGGGGAGTGAAACCCAGTTTAATAATCCCTCATCTAGATTTTTAAAATAGTAGAAATGATTATTAAAACAATATGGATAATTTTTCTGAAAACAAATGTACTCTTTTGCATGATCACAGCTGATACAAATGGATCTTATTCCATATAAATCAGCTTCTTGGATGAAATATTTGACTTGTGTAGAAGGCTATATTTAAATTTTTGTTGATGTATAAAAGAAAGCTTTTTAACAGTATGTTAATTTCTGTAACTTAAGAGAAATACCAGTTTTATCTCATTCCCACCCTCCCCCCACCAGGCACCAGCAAATCCACTGATTTTCCCTCTCCCTGGAATTCTACAGTCACGGACTCAGACACCTGGACTTTCCCAGATTTCATGGTCGTCCCTAGGTCATTTGGGAGGACTTGTCCCAAATCAGATACCTTTCCCAGGTCAGATTAAGTTGTCTCAGAGAACCCAGGCAATCCAACAGGAACCTTCCCAGCTGCAGACGCTTCAGCAGAACCAGCAGGATCCTTATCAAGTAAGCAAAACTATAATAAATACCATGGGGCTTCTGAGACTTTGTCCCAGGGTGCCAACATCCAGAGTTTTACACAGTGTATAACCAGTGCCCTACGTTACCATCTGTAGAGCCTTGTTCCCATGATACCCTCTCCTAGAACTCAACTTCTCTTCAAAAACTCAGCAATTAGAGGGGGAAAGCTTACACTATCCCAATCTATACCTGTAACCTACCAGCCTGAAAACCATAGATGCTGCCATATTTCCCATCTCAAGTGAATGTGCTCTGGAAGTACAGTAATTCCTGTTTATGACTCTTCAAAGAAGTTTTATTTCTTTGTTACTTCATGAAAAGAGATTCCCCTTGAGTGAAAAAATTAATACAGCTATGTAAAATATGGGTTACTAAGTAGTATTCATCTAGCTAAAATCATCTGAGTAAATGGATGTCTTTATGTAGTTTATTGCAATCTGGAAAAATTATAATTCATGTCAGCTAATATGTGATTCTAGCTCCAAACTGGATGATTAAAAATAAAACATTTTAGAAAAAATTAGTAAACGAAAATCCTGCATGTCAAAAGTGGTCAGTGAGCAGTAAGCATGTAAACTTAAGCTTGTATTTCCTAAATTTTAAGATGAAACTAGGCTTATCCTTCCCCCAAATGTAGAACTCTGCTCTGGCATCCCTGGTCTTTTAATTTTAATTCTTTATTCTTGCTCTTTTGACAGATGATACCCTGCTTCTTTTCATACGGATTGCCCCAAGTCTGGGGACAGGTAGGTAAATAAAAATGTGATTACACTTTGGGGACTAAAAATGCAAATATTCTTCTTACTTCTAGGAAGGAAACTTTTATTAACCATCTTTTATTTGCTAGACATTGTGCTAAATACTTTACAAATATTATCTCATCTGATCCTCACAACAATCCTGGGAGATAGGTACTACTATTATCTCCATTTTACAGTTGAGGAAACTGAAGCAGATGGAATTTAAGTAACTTACCTAGATACATTGCTAGGAAATAGCATAGCTCAGATTTGAATTGAGGTCTTCCTACACCTTTCCAATCTAACCCAAAACAGCGAAAGCTGCAGTTCAATTGGATGGTGTGACATGGAACATGGCAATATTGTTCTTACATATTTTTCAGATGATAAGCTCAAAAATTGCTGCTGGGGGAAGCATAGCCAAAGAGGCCTGATGAAGGCTCACAGGTCACCTTTAATCTAGAAATGGCCATTTTGTGAATCTGGCTTCCCTTAGCTCTGTTCTGGAGCTTTGTCACAGACATTTGGGAGAAATGATGAAAAAAAAAAAAGAGATAAAAAATTTCAAATAATAGCTTTTTATTTTCAAAATACCTACAAAGATAGTTTTCAACATTCACCCTTGCAAAACCTTGTGTTCCAAATTTTTTCTCCCTCTTTCCCTCTTCCCCCTCTTCTATACAGGAAGTAATATAATATATGTTAAACATGTGCAGCTCAGGAGAATAAGCTAGTCATCTGGGATCAAAGTGCTTAAAGAATTTACCAAACATTATCTGACATGTTGAAGTTATTTTTTATTTTCTTTTTAAAATAAATTCCATGATTCTTAAATTGGATCAATTTGTAAGGGATTTAGCACATGATGTCCAGTAAGTTGCACATAGTAGGTGCTTCCCTTTCTTGCCTTCCTTCCCCTTCCATTTGGATCTGATTTTGTGTGTTAATTTCAGACAGCCCAAAATACAAGAGAACAAGAAAAACGAGAACCATCCATGAAACCTAACATAGCTCCATCCAAATCTATTGAGCTTGGTGCTTAATATGAGTTAACAAAACAAAATAAATTTAGGCAAACCAATTTGAGCATAAAGGAAAAGTCTAATGCAAGGGAAAGTGTGCTGGAGATGAAGTCAGGGAATATGAATTGAAATCCTGCTTCATATACTTGCATTTATGTGTGTGAGACTTGAGTCACTTTAAGGCAATCTCTTTATATCTAAGCCTTAACTTTTTCATCAATAAAATAGGTATAATATTACTTGAGATATCTTCTTTAGAAAGTGGTTGTTATAGAAATGTTTTGAGGTTTACAAACATGAGCTGTGATTATTCCATCTTGTCTTAGAAGTTGTAGTCTCCAGTCATATGAAGATTGTTATTAATGCAGCTACATAGCACTAGGTCCAAAGTCAGGAAGATATGAGTTTGAAATCCACCTCAGATCCTTACTAGACGTGAGACCCTGTTCATGTCACTTAACATTAGTTTGCCTCAGTTTTCCCATCTGTTAAATGGAAATAATAATTGCACCTATATCCTAGGATATGAGGATCAAATTAAATTATATTTATAAAGCATTTGGAAAAGTATTTGTAAAATGCTATGCAAATGTTACTAGTAATTGTTATTATTATTGCATATTACTACCCTTTATATACAGTCCTGTCCAGTCAGGCTATCTTTATATTGTTCCTTTTTCTTCCTCTTCTCACTGTGTGTTTTCATTGCTTGCCCCCATTGCCTGAAATGCACTCCTGCCTCACTTCAAGACTACTTAATTTCCTTCAAAATTCATGTTATTTGCTACCTTCTATAGGAGTTCTTTCCTGTTCCTTCTTCCTAGCAGTTAGTGTCTATATACAAATTATCTTGTATATAAATACATAATAAAATAATAATAGCATTTATATAGCAATTTACAAATATTATCTTATTTGATCCTCACAATAACTTTGGAAGATAGGTATGATTATTATCTTCCTTTTGCAGATGAGGAAACTAAGACAGAGAGAAGTGAAGTGGCTTTACCAGTATCTGAAGCTAGATTTGAGCTCAGGTCTTCTTGACTCCAGGTCAATGCTCACTGCAGTATATTATCTAGATGTTTGGATATATATATATATATACTAGTCTCCTAGTCTCCTCTGGATAAATTGGAAATTCTGAGGGCAGGACTAGTTTTTTTTGTTGTTGTTTCTTTTCCCAGTGACTAGTGCATAAAGGGTACTTATTAAATGCATGTAGATTTGTTGATAGAAAACCCTTACCCAAGCAAGCAGAAAGGTAATGCTTCCTCCAGGCTTATATGTCATCCTTTCCCACAAAGCCTCAGAGGACATTATATCACCAACAGTACCATTTTCCAACCAGGTAACTTAGTCTGGTGAAGGAATCTTAACCTCAAGAAAATTAAATAGTCCCACCCTGCAACCACCACCAGCACCACCTCATTCCAATAAAATTAAATGGCTGAATCAGAGTAAAATTTGTAGCTCTTACCTCTGAAGCTCTCTCCCTTCCTCTAACCATGAATCTTCTACCTTCCAGAACAGGGTTTTCTTTGACTTTATACTCAAGTATTGACTATTTTGTCAATACTTGAGGATTCATTGAGCTGCTTTCCATGCTGTTGATTTTATTATAGGAGATGTGGAATGGCAAACTATTCAGGTAATGGTTACCTGAACCAACTCCCTCATTTTTACAGAGGAGGAAACTAAGGCACAGAGACATGATATCCTTGATCAGAGTGCAAGTAAGCGAATGGCCTGGTCTCCTCTGGTATAATCTGACCTTCTCTTGAGGTTTTTGGTTTAATCATCTTTCTCTTGCAACTCACCAGCTCCACCCTAAATGTGTAATCCCTAAAGTGTATCTTTACTTTTGCTATCAAAAGATTATGTTTGGATTTGTTAATCTTCTAATTATAATGTGTTTGTTCTCTTCCAAATAGACGGTTCAATACTATCCAATTTGTGTGTATGGACCACAGGATCTGCCACCCCAGTTCTTCCCTCTACAAGCAGAACAGCCACAACCACAGGAGCAGGTATTGCAGCCAGTGTCTTTTTTATTCTGAATACTCCCATTTGGAACCAGAGTATACAATAAGAGCCTGGTGGAAGGGTTTACCCATCACGTATTTGATTTAAAACTTAATAGACGAAGACATGGCAATATTGTTAGGCAACTGGACCTATATTTTAATTCTTCCTTACACATTTACTACATGTGTGATCTTGAGCAGGTTTCCTCATTTGTAAAATGAAGAAGCTGGACTCACTGGCTTCTGAGATCCCTGTAAAGCTAAGGGAACCAGAACTGTTAACTATTCCATTATTTGGATAGGTCTAGTAGAGAAGGGTCCCAAAGATGTGCCATGAATATGGATGATGTTTAGAAGGGAAGTCTCAAATCAATATTCTAAATGGGCTATCCTTGCATATGTTAGATTCCCAACATCTTCTTACTGAATCAATGGCAATTTTTTTTAACTTGGTAAGAATTAATCTCTGAATACAACATTCCTAAGTAGTAAGATCCTTTTAGGCCAACTTTATGAAACATTTTTTTAAAATCTCTCACTCCTCTAATTAGAACTAAGAACAGGAAATAATTGGAACCATTCCCATTTAGTTGATAGAAATTCCATCTGCACTCTTTGTCTCTCAACTGTTCTGTAAAGAAAAACCATCTCTCCAGATTCTTTTCTCTCCTCATATACCTATATACCTTATGCACAAAATATATTGTCAAGGGAAAGAAAACTAGATTATGTGCTTCCAAAATGTTCTATCTACTCTGACCCAGTGATTGTAAACTAGAAGAGGTAATTTCTTTCATATTAGTCATTGTTGTCATACTTACCAATAGTCTTCAAAACCCTCAGCCAATTAGGAGAACTTCTGATTAAAATTAAATAGAATTCTAGGTGAATTCCAGCCCTAAAACATTAGGTCCATCTTTGAAACCCCCATTTTTCAAATTGTTCAAATGGTCCGGGTAGAGATAGATTCCTCTCACCAGATAGCTGAAGGTGGGTGACTTCCAATCAAACCACTTTTGCAGTAGAAAGAGCTGAAGGCTTTCAGTCCACCTTCTGGTCTATTCCATCATTAATTTTTCATCAATTAGAATTGATTTCACCTGTCAGGGGCACCCACTTTTTCAAATGTATAAAGCATCCAATCATCTCCATGGTTGGTTTTTTGATTACCCAGATATACCACTGATCACTAATTTATTAATTATTTTAGGCCAATTAATATATTGATGTTAATTACCCAGAACAGACTTCAAATCACAATATAGTATTATAGTACATAAATACATACATGTTTGTGTGTATTTATGTAGGCATGTGTATACTTTATGGGACGAAAATAAAACACTTAAGCATAGCACCTCTGACTTCATCTTGTATCCCTGTATATCCAGGGAGGACTCTACTCCCTCTTCACCTTCATTTCTTAAAATCCTTAGTCTCTAAAACTCATTTCAAAATGTTATCTCCTATATGAAATCTTTCTTGATGCCCCCCCAAATACCTTGTAAGTAAGTTTCCTTGTAACTGGTGGCAATGTTACTAACAATGAAGAAATGGATCTGGGAAATATTTTAGAGATAGAATCAATGAGACTTACTCATTGTTTTGATCTAACATATGAGGAAGAGGAAAAAAGACAGAGACCAAAAGTTTTAAACCTAAGTGACAGGTTAGATAGTAAAGGGTTGTGCCAGAGATAGAAACGAAGAAGTGAAAAAGAAAGAATAAGCTTAGGAAGAAATAAAATATGCTTTACATCCATTTTAATATTTGTGCAAAAGTTGAATAATGCAAAATTAATGAATCTCTCAAAACTGACAGATTCCATCTTATACTGACTTTGGATGCATTACTCAACAAGCAGGACTTGTAAGTGTAAATTACATTTTTATTTCAATAAAGCAACTTTTGGTGGTGATTGCTCCATATTCTAGTAATTTAGTTAGTATATTAATCTCAAAAAAATAATATTTCTTTATTGCTAAGTACAAATCTAGTTTGTGACTTGGCTCCAAAGCCAATAGTTGGTTCCTATCCTCTCTCATTGTGTATCTCTGGTTTAGTTCTGATTTTGTGGAATAAGATTAATGCTTCAGATGTGAATTGAGAAACAAATATAATTGTTGGCTTTTGAGCATGAAGCCTTAGTGGAGTCAAGTGAGTCAAAAATTCAAAGGACAACTTCTCAGGTCACTAGTAGAGCCTTTGAAGAACCTTTGAAATCTCTCACCTTTTCAAGGGACAGTTCAGGCTTTTCAACAGCTTCTAGGAAAAATACATATAGGTAGCTGGCATTTCCTGTAATTTGGGAAATGACAACAGTTGTTATAATAGTTATAATAAGGCCTATGATTAATTATTATTAATTAAATATTAAGGCATAATAACTGATATTGTCATTCTCCATCTTTCACAACACAGGCTGAACCTTTGCTAATTTCAGAGGCAGATAACAATAGAAAATCAACTTCCATTGACCTGAAGGCCAGTATTATGGTTGGAATTTTGTCCTATTCATCAATAAATAAATATTTATTAAGTACCTACTATGTGCCAGACACTGTGTTAAGCACTGGGGTCACAAAAAGAAGCAAAAGACAGTTTGAGGATAGGAAATTTGGAGAGTGCTAAAAACACTGTCCCAGGGCATGATTCCTTTTGTAGTTACCTACTTAATGCTAGTCTTTGGCTGCTTAATCTAGAAGCAAAAATAGTTAGAACTTCAATAAAGTCCCCCTCTCAAAAAACAAACAAACAAAAAAAACATTTCCCAGTTTATCCATGTCTGGAAATAGATTCCTCAGTTCCTCAAAGTGTACTCAAATTCTACTAAAACAGTCTATTTCATTATTCCTAATGGCAAAATGAAATATTCCATTCCATTCATATACTACAATGTGCTTAGCTATTTATCAGTAGGAGAACACTGCCTTAGTTTGGACCTATTGAGGTCCTCTTTCAAAGAAATTTTCTTTTTTGTTTTTTCTTGGCATTACACGAGCATTACACCAAAACTTCTTCTCAGTGACCCATTCTCTGTGTCTTTTTCTTAACATTCTGTGCTAGAGATTCAGGGGAATCTCAAGAAGTAGAAACAAAGTCTTGAAATTCCCCTTGATATGAAGAACTATTCCAGTAAATTTACTTTCAACTATAAATTGATACTTTGCAAAGCCAAAGATTTCATTCATTTGGGGTTTTAGGCAAATATTTTGGGAGGAAAAGGCAGAGATTTAAATTACCTGGGATGGCAAGGTCTTACTGGTAAGAAGGTCATTTTTATTTTTAAACACCAATATGTTAAATATAATTATTTTTAGAATCAATATCTCAATGATATCTAATCAAGTTTCTATGATTCTGCAGGTATCACCTGCAGGACAACAGCAGATGAATTTTGATCTGTTAAGAGGGGATATTCCTGAAAGCCCTGGGATGGTAAGGATGTTCAGAGAATTTTTCCAGTTTGAAAGTCACATGCATATTACATGATTATTTAAAGGTAACAATAAAAATAATCTGTATTTATATAGTACTTTAAGATTTTCAAAGCACTATCTTCACTTCAACATTATGAAGTCTAAAGAATACATATAGTTTTATAGATGAGGAAATAGAGGTTCATAGAGATGATATAATTTCCCTAATATCACAGAGGGAGGAATGAAGGAAGGAAGGGAAGGAAAGAAGGAAGGGAAGGAAGGGAAGGAAAGAAGGAAGGGAAGGAAAAGAAGGAAGGGAAGGAAAGGAAGGAAGGAAGGAAGGAAGGAAGGAAGGAAGGAAGGAAGGAAGGAAGGAAGGAAGGAAGGAAGGAAGGAAGGAAGGAAGGAAGGAAGGAAGGAAGGAAGGAAGGAAGGAAAGGAAGGAAGGAAGGAAGGAAGGGAAGGAAGGAAGGAAGGGAAGGAAGGAAGGAAGGAAGGAAGGGAAGGAAGGAAGGAAGGAAGGAAGGAAGGAAGGAAGGAAGGAAGGATGTAAACATTTGTTAAACATGTACTATGTGCCATATACTTTACAAATATTATCCCATTTCATCCTCACAATCCTTTGAGTAAGCACGATTATTATCCCTATTTTATAGTGGAAGAAATTGAAGTAGGCAAAAGTTAAATGATTTGCCCAGGGTTATATAGCTAGGAAAGTGAGGTCAAATTTGAACATGTCTTCCTGACTCCAGGCTCAGGGCTTTATGTACTATGTCATATTTAGGTGGCACTATAATACACAGACTACAGAGCCTAGAGTTAGGAAGACATGAGTTCAAATACAGCCTATATCCACTTATTAGATATATGACCCTGAGCAAGTCATTTCATCTGTTTGCCTCAGTTTACTTAACTATAAAATGAAGATAACAATAACATCTACATCCCAGGGTTGTATTGGTGATCAAATGATATAATAATTGCAAAGCACTTAGCACAATGCCTGGCACACAATAAGCAATATATAAATGTCAGTTATTCTTATTATTTTCATAAATTGACTTCAGCAATATTGTAATTTTTATTATATTAGCATGGCTAAGCTATAAGCACTTCATATTTCTTTAGTTATTTGAGTTGTTCTTTATTTCCTTGATGAACATTTTATAATTTTATTCTAATAGAATGCATTTTAATGAATTAATTGCCAGATATTTCATGTATTTTTAGTTACTCTGAATGGGAATCTTTTTTCCCTATTCTTTCTTCTAGATTTTGTTATTGCTATGTAGAAGTACTTTTTATATTAGTGGATTTATTTTATACCCTAACTTCAGTGAAGCTATTAAATTATCTCTATGGATTTCTTTGCAGTACTGATTCTATAGGATTTTTCTAGGTAAAAGATCACATCAACAGTAAAAAGGGATCATTCTGCTAATTGTTAGTTTAATTCTAGATATTATTACATGATCTATTCTGATGCCCAACTTTTCTATTTAAAAAAAATAATTTTGATAATTTTTATTTTTTTAATTTAGTTTGATATTGGTAATTACTTCTTCCTTCTTGTTTTTTATTTTCATTTTTTTTTCTTGGGATTTTTGACCTTTTGTTCCCCCATATGAATTTTGTTATTATTTTCTCCTTGATCTATATTGAATCTTTTAAATATATACCTTTACCATTTTTGCTAACATTTTACTTGATAATTTTGTGTAAATATGTATTAGGGATGTTGGCCTTTTCTTTTTATGCTTTATCTCTCCCAGGTTTGGATGTCAAAACTATAGTTTCATAGACCAAATCTGCTAAAAATCTCTTCTTTTCTTATTTTTGCCAACAATTTGTATAATATTGGAATTAGTTATCCTTTGAATGTTTAGCTGGGTTCTATTTATTTTTCTTAGTTTGAGGTATTTAAATTTTCTATTTCTTATTCTTTTCACTTTTCCATTTTATATGTTGATAAATATTAACTCATTTCATTTAAAATATCAGTTTGCTACCTTAAAATTGGACAAAATAATCTTTAAAATCTTAAATTCTTCATTTTTGTGAATCATTTTTTCTATTTTTATTTTGGCAATTTGGTTTTCCTCTTTTTAAAAAACAGATTAGTTAACAGTTTATTTTACTAATTAAAAGAATCAGGATTTTATCTTATTTTTCCTTTTGGTAAAGCAATTGGGGCTATCTATGTAACTTGCCCAGGATCACAAAGCTAAGAAATATTAAATATCTGAAACTAGATTTGAACTCAAGTCTTCTTGACTCCAAGGCCAGTACTTTGTCCACTGCACCATATAGATGCTCCAAAACTTTAAAAATGTAAAAGAATTTTTTTTCATTTTCAATTTTGTTAGTTACATTTTTAATTTTCAGAATTTTTATTTTTCTTTAATGAAGCTTTATTTATTGCTTTTCTGTTTTTTTATAAAGTGTATGCCTGAGTCATTAATATGTTCCTTCTCTTTTGTTGATGAAAGTGTTTTAGAGATCAATTTCTACAAGACTGCTTTGTATGCATCACAAAATTATTTTGTTTCACTATCATTTTAATTAAACTATCTATTGTTTCTGTGATTTATGCAGGGAATTTTCAAGAACAGACTTTGGTCATGTTTCTATTCATATACAAGGCAACAAATGGTGCATATGCATATGCAAAATTTTGTCTACAACCTTAGGAGTTGAGGTGTACACTGTTATGTATTCTCATGAAGGCAATTTATTCCATTTTTGTATCCCTTCTAGTTTAACCCATATGGCATCACTATCTACCTTGCTATTCTAACTGTTACCCTCTTTAGCCAATAGAAAACATTCTGCCATATCCCCAAAGGGACATAGTGAACCTCGGATATCCCTATGCTGAAATTTTCATGCCTTCCTATACTTCTAAACATCAAGCAGCCAATATTTTGGCTCCTGCTACAGATACAGACAATATCATTCCAGTGGAACTCGTGGAAGAAAAGGTAAATTAATCAAAAGATTTTTTTTTCTCAAATCAGAAATTAAATTTCTACTGTTGATTATAAAAAGAAAAGAAAAATAAAATATATGGGTCTTGGTCATGATCATATGTGTGTAGTAAATAAAGATTTACTGAGGATTGGAAAAGTTGATATTAATTTCCTGTTAATAAACCAGTTAAAATACTATCCAATCAGAATTCAAACATTGCTTACAATGAATGCTCTTCTTCTGTCATCAGATCAATCCTGACATGCTGAAGGAACCATAAAGAACTCTCTTCTTATGGAACAAAGTTATTTTGAAGAAAGGTAAAAAAGCTAAAAAATTATTTTTTTTCCCTAAACTATGTGCATTGAATCCCACAAGTCAAAGGAAATACAAAAACTCAATGAAAGCATCAGTGAAGTGAAGTACTTTTGCCAAAACAATTGTGGGAAATGAATTAATGGCCAAAAGCTTTAAGTTTTGTAGGGAGCTATGTGGTTCAGTGATTATAGCACTGGCCTAGAGAGACAAGTACCTGAGTTCAAACTTGATCTTACAAATTTACTAGCTGCATGACCTTGGTCATATCTCTTAAAACCAATTGCCTAAAAAAAAAAAAAGACTCTAACTTTTGGCTACCAACATGCTCCTTGATGAAAATCACCACATTCTTAGTAAAACATCTCTTGGTAAAAACATTTTCTTAGTAAAACACCTCTTGGTAGCAATTTGATATGTTACAGTTAGCAAGATGGTTTTCCTATTTTATTCATTCCAAAGGGGAAGGAGAATGATTCACATGTTACTTCACAAAATTATTTCTTTCTATATTTAATATTTATGAGTATTTAGACAATATACAGGTCCCCAAGTACACATAAAAAGGAATGTATAATTTTAACATGAATTAAGACAAGATTTATCTCAGACTAAAAGCATGAAAATTACTGTCATAATTAGTCAGCTTGCTTAAAATAACGAGGTAATAGATTTAGATTGGGAAGGAACTTTGGAGCCCATTTAGTAATGGGAATTCCCTTGTTTTTACAGAAAAAGAAACTGAGACCAGGAGAGGGAAAACAATTTGTCCAAAGTCATACAATTAGTAAGTGATAAAACTTTCAAATGAAATCTAGACCTCTCTCTCCCAACAACTTCCAAAGAGTACAAGAAGTACTCTTCTTACTCTATTCAGGAATTTTTTTCCTCCTCAATAAAATGAGTTAGATAGTTTCAAGTCTCAAAGTGGCAGAGTATTGGGTCTGGAGTCAGAAATACCTGAATTTAAACTTAGTCTCAAACTAGCTGTGTAACTTTGAGCAAATCACAACCGCTGTTTGTGGGGATTATTTACCATTACCTTTGTAATGTACCTTTGTACCTACAATTGTATAATGGGATAATAATAATACCCACCTCCCCACGTCATAATGAGGATAAAATGAGATGAATCTGTAAAGTGCTTGGCCCAATGCCTGGCACATAGATACTAGTTGTTATTATTATTATTTCCAATTCTAAAATTATATGATTTTTAGAAAATGCTTTTTCTATTGACTAGCCCATGGTTATTCCTACCAAAGACCACACATCCTTTCTATGACTTGAGAGTATTTTTTTATCTTTATTTATCTATCTTCATAGATACAGAGAAATTTATATTTCTATATTTGTTCATTCAAATGAATTTTATTATTTTGCCTATTTATATTAAATATCTCCCTTGCAATTTGCATATATGCACTATGCATATAGCACTAAGTCTATAAATTATATATATAGTAAATTATATATACATACATATATAAACTGTAGTATTAAAATCTATAAACTAATTTAATTAGTATCTTTATTTTTATTTTATAAACTTGATTCTGCCATAACACTAAATCATAAATACTAAAACAGTTGTTTAATCATTCTTTGTTTCCTCTAAGAGGCTATTTATAATTATATCTATATACATCTTGAGTGTTCCTTAAATTATTGAATCCAAAATGTTCTATGCATTTTACAATTATTTTCAACAGAAACTCCTCTATTATTTTTATCTAAATTTTTAAATTCCTATTTAGAATTCAATTGATTTTTATGGGTTAATTTTTGTATCTTATTTTATTGAAACTATTAGTTACTTCAATTCATTACTTTGATAATTCTCTTGCATTTTCTAGGAATAGTTATGTCTATTCCTTGATTATAATTAGATATTTAATTTATTTCTGTTATTTTATTGTCATGATTGATATTTTTAAAACTATGTTAAATGTCATGGGGGAAAAGGGAATATCCTTGCTTTACTCATGTATTTATTAAGAATGTTTCTAAAGCTTCTCCTTTGTGTATACACACAAACTTATATATATATATATATACACATATGTTGTATCAGTATCCACACATAACATATAGTATACATGTTATATATACATGTATATATTTTAAAGAGTCATTTATGTCTCTTCTTTTGCCTGATCTTTTTAGCATGCACCTTGGCAAAGGATTCTTCTGCATCTATTATTTACTTATTTTGTGTATAGTTTTATTTTAATTACTGATGTGCTATCCCTCACCTCTCCACTTTGAGAATATAAAATCTTTGAACATGGGAATTTCTCACATTTCTCCTTGTGTTTACTAGCACCAACATGGTGCCAAAGTTCAGAATAGGATCCCCCCCAAATGCTTGTTGACTAATTAGTTGAAAAAAAAGAAGAAAGGAAAACTTGTGTGGCTCACCTAAGTATACAATCCAATTTGCCAATGGAAAAACCATCCATCTAAAATGTTTTTCAAACGACAGTTACTTTTTTCAAAATGCCAAAGCTTAAGGTCACTATTTGCCCATCAAAATTTCCACCTTACTTTAACTCTCATTTTTGTAACATACATCTATTCATCACAAGGTAGCATCACATATTTTACTTGAAATCCTTACCATAATCCTGGATTCAGTAGCAGCTCAGCTTTCATCAGATAATGAATATGTTTGACCTTTAATTTCTTACCTTCCAAAAGGAAACATTTGTTAGCGATTTCTGGTATTTTTCATAAAATATACAACTGTCAGAACAAAAATATTTAGTAACCCTTTTCCTCTGTCATTGTATTATTATAGAAAAAGTCATTCATTAAAATTGATTTCTTTTTCCTATGGGAAGGCAAATTTATCACAAATTTTTGCCTTGATTTTTCATTTCAATTTTCTCTACCACTAAATCATATTATCAGTTATGGTCAATAAGACATAAATTTTGGAAAAACCTATGAATAATTAATTCCAGGCATTTTAATGACAATACTATGTCTAACAATAAATGTGAATTATCTGCTACCAAACTAAGAGTAACCTAGTTATTTATCAACATTATCTTTCTGTGACAATGGTTTGTACAACTCTTGATACGACATATTATCATCAGTTTGGAAAAAGTAGAATATAAAAATAGTCTTCCTTAGCATTCCTAAAAACAAAAAATTCTATGAGCAATAAAAAGTTTTCTTGAACTAAATTTCAGATTCTATTATACTCAGTCATCCCTCTCAGTAAAGTATCCTATGAAACATTCAGTTTAGTGAAACAATTAACTAAAAGTAACTATGTCATGTCTTTACTTCACAGCTCCTCCATAGAATCAGGATATGACTCAACAGATGTTATAGATTACTTTGTATTTCAGTTTTCCTCTCTCCAAAAATAATTATCCCTGGCTCACCAAGACAAAAGAAGGATTGAGAAGATATTGTCAATGATAATTCTTCAAATAAAAGACTTTCTACGAAGATTAGATGGCATGACTCACTACTAGAGCCTTATCAAAAAAAGACATGATCAAAACTTTCAACTAGAAGAATAAGAAACATTTCATCATAATATTTCTCTATAATGAAGTCTTTTGAAATAAAATCTACTGTATATTTATTTTACATGTAGTCAAGTTCAAACTTAATTCTACATACATATGCTTTCAAAATGTTCTGTATTCCTTACAGAAGTAAAATTATCTTACCATGTGTTTCATTTTTAGACTTTTATTTAGATCCTCCATGCTTAACACTTTTATAAAATATATTTCACACTCCTAAATTTACTTTTTTGCACATAGCTATTATCATAAATTAAATACCATTTTGTAAGCAAAATACAGTAAATAAAATCTAGCCATGAAAACTGTCTTTATGAAAACTGAATATTAAAAAAAACTGAATATTGGAAATAAAAACTCTTATTACCACTAAATACTTGTCATATAATAGAATAAAAGTTCATTTTCTTTTTAAATGGCTTTTCTGACAGCATTGTCAAGCCTGAAGATAAACATGAGGAATTATCTTTATTATACTCAACAAGTATACTGTGTTGAACTAGATAAACTAAAGAATTTTTTCGATAATTTTTTAAAAATCTACTCTAAACTTGTCTTTCACTTTTCCCCAGACAGATTAATCATTTTAATGCATAGTTCCAATCAAGGCAGGCAATGTATGCAAAATATTTTACAAAAATTAAAGTGCTATATAAATGTAAATTGAATTGATGTTTGTGATATTTTTCTGTTCTTCTTTCTCTCTTCCTCCTCACCATAGATCTTTCTCTCAACTCAAAATGAAATTTGTATGGAACTTTGAAGACATCTCTTGTTGCATCTATCTACCATAGATCATGGGGAACCAAGTTTCTGGATTGTCATTAATATTATTTTATATCTATTGATAAAAATTACAGTTTGGCATAAATTAGATTTAGACCAACACCTTATAACAAATTCACAATAAGCTCAAAATTAATGTGGCATAAAAATAAAGCCACTTCTCTCTCTCTCTCTCTCTCTCTCTCTCTCTCTCTCTCTCTCTCTCTCTCACACACACACACACACACACACACACACACACACACACACACACACACAAACACACAAAGATAGCAACACATGGGATATTTTTGTTGATTTATAGGATTTTTCTTTATTGGCATAAAATTTCATATAATGTACTTAATAACATCAACAAACATGAACGTTTTAATATACAAAAGTCAGAAAAATGTCTACTTTCTGATCCGCCTCCCATTATGCGGGATTCACTGTAAAATTCACTGTATATTCACTTAATTCATATTATATAGCATTATGTATAATTCACATTCATTGTTATGACTGTTAGTTGTGTTTTTCCTTTCAACATACAGAATTATATTTTTCTCTCTTTGTTCAAATTATTTCATTATTTCATTTCATTCAATTATTCATTTATCCTCTCACCATTCATATCAGGGGGAAAAGATGGAGAAAGAAAAGAAATAGGATCCACACAAGTAATAAATCTATTTCAAAGTTTAAAACATATATTATGTTATTTCCTCTGTAAAAATTAGAAATTCAGGAAAATAATCTCAAGTAATAGAATCTCAGGAATAAACCCTAACAGTTTATCATTGGGCTAAATTTCAAGAAGTTATTTAGACAAATAGTCTCCCTGCCTTTTGAAGAATTATTCCAGTGCATATCTGGGAAATTGAGATCTGATATGTAATGTATCCATAGAGTCTACCTATGAAAGGCAATCTAAAAGCAGAGAAGAAGAAAAAAGAGATCCTGGGAGCAGTTCTATCAATGAATAGGTAGGTAGGTAGGTAGGTAGGTAGGTAGGTAGGTAGGTAGATAAATGGATAGATAGATAGATAGATAGATAGATAGATAGATAGATAGATAGATAGATAAAGAGAGAGAGATAGCTATATATATATATATATATATATATATATAGGCATAGATATATACATATTATATATATATAACTTGCCAGATACCTTGCAAATCAAATCAAAAAGGCTTTCAAAGAAAAGGGATCAATGAGAGAAAACTAACTCTATATATCCATCAGACTCAGTATGTTATATAAAGAAGAAAATACTCCTTAAGTACCTACTATGTACAAGATTGTATGTTAAGTATTTTACAAATATTTCATTTGATCCTCATAATATCACTGAGAGATAAGTGCTATTATTCCCATTTTATAGATGAGAAAATTGAGGCAGTCAAAGGATAAGAAATATGCCAATGTTCACATAGATAATGAATATTTGAGGCCATATTTGAACTCAGATCTTCAGAATTCCTGACCCACTATGCCAATGTGACGTATCCATGTTATATAAGGGATTTGATCTGTAGCATGCAATTCATCACCTGAGCCATACTTGAAGTTTTCCCCTCTTGGTAGAACTTGCCAGAAATTGTGGTACCTTGGTTCAATTTTTGCAAACTCATTCACCTTTGTGACATAAGGAGGATGAGGGTTTCTTAACATTTTGTGTCATAGTTGTTTTTGACACTCTGGAAAAGCCCATGGACCCCTTCTGAGAATAATGTTTTTTTAAAATAAAGAAAATGAAAGGAAAGCAAAGTAGTGCTATGAATAGTATCAAAAATATGTATTTTTTTAAAAAGGCAAGCTCAAAATCTTCTGGTTAAAAATCTCTTGTTCTACGTATTGTATTAAAATGATATACCCAAGTGTTTAATATAAGTTGATTTTAGGAAAGCATTTCAGATTTCATTTCTTTAGGCCACAGGCTTTATCACCAGCTCCTTTCTTGGATTTTATTTCTAGTAAATTTCTCATCATTTCAGTTGCTATTGTGCCTTAACTTTATGATTTTCTAAGATTGTGTGTGTGCTTTATTGGATTTATTGGCTTTTATCTGAATTTTTAGAGTGAATTTTCCTTTAAATGAGAGCTAGCCTGGTGTGTGTGTGTGTGTGTGTGTGTGTGTGTGTGTGTGTGTGTGTGTGTGTGTGTGTGTGTGTATACACACACATATATATATAGCATTAATCCTATTAAACTATATGTTCCTTGAAATCAGAATCTGTGCCATTTTTGTATTCATTTCCCCATCACCTAGCACAGAGCTTATGCCTGCCTTGTTAATTTTATGGATTCCTCATTAGTTGGGTATATTTCTGCTTCCTGACTATCTTCCCGACAAAGAAAAACATGAGCTGGGGACAATATCACTGCTGCCAGACCTCATTGTGTCTAGAGAAATCTATCCCAACTTCTGCTTTTCTACAGGTCTGTGGGATTTGGGAGTCCAGCAGCAGGTGTCTAAGACTGCTAGCCTTGCCATTTGCCCCTTGCCAAAGGTTACATAGATGCCTTGGTAGAGACACTACAAATGTATTTAATAATAAGTACAAAAAGTGCCCAGTAAAATCCATTTAGGGCATGACATCTTCTGACCTTTTTAACTTCCGTGAATTTCTCAACGAAAGCCCTGTTATAACAGGAAAGGGGTCCACCCCTCTCCAAATCCCAGAACTGACAGCTACAACTTAAATCTCAACCACAAAGGTCAACTATGAAAAGCTGCTTAAACTGGAAAGCTGCTTTTTAATTTTTTTTTACCTCTGGGCAAATAACACACTGATCCTTACATTTGCCTTTACATTAATATCTATAAAGGGAAATTGTTCCTGACAAATCTACCAGAGTTATTTGAAGGAAAAACAAACATATAGGTAAGTGGATAAACAGAGAAGCATTTATTTACTCATTCATTGATTTAATTGTATTTGTTGAGCACCTATTATATATTTATATAAAATAGGCCATGGAACCAATGGAGATAATCTATTTAATCTTTAAAAGCTGAAGTTACAAAAGAATTTTTTAAAATCTGAATCACCTTTACAGACAGAAAAGATAGATAAAAATATGAACTAATACCAGCCCTGCTATTAGTGAGACATAATAGCAGGGGCTGGTATTAGTTCATATTTTCATGTATAACATAAGAATATAAAATCTGCTGGATTTTTAAAAGATTTCAGTTCAGAGTTATAATTTCATAAATATAAAGAATTCTTGTCATCAAAAACTCCTATTGATGAACTCAATAATTCTTCTGTAATTTAGTTGTTTGAGGGACTGAGAGATTGTGACTTCCCAAGAGTTTACACTAGTGGTTTCCAAAATTCCACTGGGCTGTGGCAAAATCCCAAGTAAATAAGGAAATGATCCCAAACTTTAATCATTCTGAAGGTGGAAAAATCAGTCACATCCCTTTGTCTCAATGACAGTTAATTAAAGGGGAACTAATCTCCAAAAGACCTCCTTTTTTAGGAGGTGCCTCTTCCCACAATTGGTGCTCTATTGCTCTATAAGCTTCCAAAATCTTGTCTCTGTACTTTTACAAGTTGGCCCCTTAATTATAACCTAGCCAGGACTATTAGCAGCAGCTGAGCAAGCAAAAACTCGCCACAGCATATCCACATGGCTCTAGCAAGCTTTCCTAAGTGGGCTCTGGGCTCCCAGACAGTGGTATGTACATAAGAGTCCCACCCTGCCTCCAAACAATTTTGTTTTCAATACATATAGAGTGAGTCACACAGGATCAATAGGCTTAGGTTGTTTGTGATCTACATGGCAGATCTCACTGTATTATCTTTCCTTCCACCCACTTTCCCACAAACCTTCTCCTCTTAAAACATTCCCTGTTTCTACTGAGGATAATACCATCTTGCAATTGGCCAGTTAAATCCCTCAGTATTATTCTCAACTTCTCATTCTCCCTTACCCTATATATTTGCCAACCAAGTCCCTATAATTCTATTTATAAAATATCTCTTACATCATATTCCTTTATCTCTACCTTTGCATTTTGTGCAGGTAGATGGCACACTGAAAAGAAAGCTAGTTCTGGACTCAAAAAGATTTGAGTTCAAATTCTACCTCAGATATTTCTGTGAGACATTGGGCAAGTTATTTTACCTCTCCCTCAGTTTTCTCAACTGCAAAATGGAGATCGTAATAATAGCACCAATCTTCCAGGGTAATTGCCAAGCTCAAATAAGATGCTTGTAAAGCATTTATCACAGTGTTTGGCCCATAGTAAACTAGTAAATGTTTTTTTAAATGAGAACCATCTGCTACTAAGAAACTCATATTGTCAAGCACTTTACATGTTAACTCATATGACCCTAACAACAATGATGTATGGTAGCTACTATCACTAATCCCTATTCTACCTTTGAGGAAACTGAGACTAAATACGTCTTACCCGGTCACAAGCTAGAAAGTATCTGGGGCAAGATTTGAAATTGTTTTTTCCTAACTCAAGGTTTCTCTCATCTATTAACTGCTACTAACTGCCTCTATTCATTTGACTGTCTTTTTCCTTTCAGGAAAAATGTGAATTTTTAAATTAAAAAATAATAATAGCTTTTAATTTTCAAAGTATAGGCAAAGATAGTTTTTAACATTCACTCTTGTAAAACCTTGTGTTCCAAAATTTTCTCCCTCCCTTCCTCTCAATCCCCTCCCCTAGACAGAAAGTAATCCAATATAGGTTAAACATGTGCAATTCTTCTATACATATTCCCACATATTCCCACATTTATCTTGCTGCACAAGAAAAATCAGATCAAAAAGGAATAAATATGAGAAAGAAAAAAAGCAAGCAAACAATAACAAAAGAGGTGAAAATACTGTGTTGTAATCTTCATTCAATCTCTATAGCTCTGGATGCAGATGGCTCTCTCCTTCACAAATCTATAGTAATTGTCCTGAATCACCTCACTGTTGAAAAGAGCCAAGTCCACATAAACTTGTTGCTGTGTACAGTATTTTCCTAGTTTCCTATTCACTTTGCTTAGCATCAGTTCGTGTAAGTCTCTCCAGACATTTCTGAAATCATCTTGCTGATCATTTCTCATAGAACAATAAAATTCCATTACTTTTATATATCATAACTTATTCAATCATTCCTCAACTTATAAGCATCCACTCAGTTTCCAGTTCCTTGCCACTACAAAAAGGGCTGTTATGCCCTTTTTGCACATGTGAGTTCTTTTCCCTTTTTGATGATCTCTTTGGGATACAAACCCAGAAGAGACACTGCTAGATCAAAAGATGTGCACAGTTTGATAGCATTTTGGGTATAGTTCCAAATTGCTCTCCATAATGGTCGAATCAGTTCACAGCTCCACCAATACCATTAGTGTCCCAGTTTTCCCACATCCCCTCCAACATTTATCATTATTTTTTCTTGTCATCTTAGCCAATCTGAGAGGTATGTAGTGATACCTCAGAGTTGTATTTGACTTATTCTTAATGTTTCAAAGAGTCATTAGCTTCCATTTGATCAATTCTAATTTTTAAGAAATTTTCTTTTATTAGCTTTTATGCCTCCTTTTCCATTCAACTAATTCTACTTTTTAAGGAGTTATTTTCTTCAGTGATTTGTTTTTTTACATTTGGCCAATTGTATTTTTTTACTGAGGCAACTGGGGTTAAATGACTTGCCCAGGGTCACACAGCTAGGAAGTGTTAAGTGTCTGAGGCCAGACTTGAAGTCAGGTCCTCCTGACTTCAAGGCTGGTATTCTATCCACTGTACCACCTAGCTTCCCCTGGCCAATTGTATTTTTAAAGGAATCATTTTCTTTAGTCAATTTTTGTCTTTCATTTTCCAAGCTGCTGGCTATCTCTTACATACTTCTCATTTCCTCCCTCCAATTTTTCTTCTTTTGTTTGACTTTTTAAATCCTTTTTTGAGCTCTTTCAAGAAAGCTTTTTGAACTAGAGACCAATTTAAATAGCCCTTTGAAGTCACAAAGGGGCTTTTTGTCCTTTTCTGAGTTAGTATTTTGATTTTCCCTGTAACCATAGTAGCTTTTTGTGGTAATATTCTTTCGTGGTCCTTGCTCAATTTTTTAGCCTATTTTGTTTCTTTTAAAATTGAACTCTACTCCTGGGATACAGGGGACACTGTTCCAAGCTTCTTGGGCCGGGGTCTTGGGTCACTGGCTTTGAGCACTAGGGTGTCAGGTGCTGGCAGCTTACTTACTGCACTGGGGAAACCTAGTCTACTTATGACTGTTTTTGCTTGATTTTCAGCACTGGAAATTTGCCTTCTGCTTTTGGGCTAGAGGCTCCACCACTGTTCTGCTATGTAGCTAGCTTATTTAGAGGTGCCTTGGATGCTGATCCATGCTGTGGCTAAAAGCCTCCTGCTGATGTACCGTCTGTATGGGTGGTACTTCCCTTTTTACATAAGTAAAGCAGACCTTTCCTGAAGTCTTCCTAAGCTCTCATAACCTGAAAAATTGTTTCACTGGCTTTTTGTAGGTTCTGTCACCCCAGAATCTGTCTGGAGACTTGATTTAACATAGTTTCTGAGGGGAACTAGGTAATTTCCTGGCTTTTGTATGCCATTTTGATAACACTCAGCTGCCAACTCAAGCATAGCCCCTGACCTCATGGAGTTTGTAACCTAGCCTCATCCCTTTGGTATATTTCCAAAGTCTAATGATTTAGCTCCTAGGGAGCTACCATAGTTCCATGGGGATTGACTAAAGGTATTTGGGAAGTATAGAAATACAGGTGGTACAGAGAGAGGAGAAACTATTCAAGAAAACAATTGGACCTTGTAAGCAAATGGAGTAGCAGCCACCAAAGAGGGCATTCCCTGAGGTGAAGTATGAATTAGGGGTTCTGAACGTTCCCTTAGCTGATATCTCCCTTCCTGCTCTTCCATTTGCAAGTGCAGTCTTTCCCTTAGAATTGCCTTTATTGTTAAAGAAAATTTTACTGTGTGATGGCTTTCTGTTTGTTATTGCTGTTGTTAATATTTTGAAGTATTTACATGAAGAATTTGTTCTCCCTTATTTTTCTGAGTATAAGTATAAATGGTCCCCTAGCACTCTGAGGGAGGGCATCACTAAAGAGAATTTATATTTCAGAAACTAAATAAACAAGGACCTCACTCTTGATATGGTGGTCAAGATGTATTTTGGGAGCTTTTATATGTTTCATAGCTAAACTCCAAAGGCAAAATTGGAATAAATTTGAGGCTTCTTTCTGCCCCAAAGACTATGAAATGATTTTTAAAATACAATTAACAATAAAATTAATTTTAATTAATAATAAAAACTATTTTATTGGTTGTAATCATCCAGTGTGTTTCTATGTTTGATGGACACCTAAACATAACCATTTCCCTTCCCTCATGTCTCCAGAGGCAGAAGAAAAGAGTTAATGTTTATATACAAAAAAATGTAACTAGAAAATAATTTCAAAGGCAAAGTCCTTACAAAGATTATTAGGATGAATTCAAAGAGAGAGAGAGAGAGAGAGAGAGATCATTTATTTCCAAATGGAAGTGGTGGGATCTTGAGACAGGGAAAGATTGATTGTATATATAAAGATAGGGAGGTAATCGATCTCAGACATTGTGCACTCTATGAGCACATGTGTAGAAATGAGATTTTTGTAAGGAATAGGTTTCAAGAATTGGAACTAGATCAGTGGGTTTCAAGGTAGACTGGAAGGACAGATTATAGAGAAACAAAGAAGTAGGATGAGGACTGTCTGGAACTCCTCCTCCCCCCCTTTAAAAAATGCAGAGTATTTGAGTGCTAATTAACCAGGGTTTTGTTTTCTTAATGAAAAACACCCTAAGCAGTTTTAGAACACAGGTGTATATGAGGAAAGACGACAATGAGGGGGGAAAGATTGAACCTATAGTCAGAAATCCAGGGTTTGTATCCCAGCCTTGACCTTTACCAATTATATGACCAAAAGCGAAATACATCACCTCCTGAAGCCTCAGTTTCCCCATCTGTGCATGAGAAAAATATTTGTATATTTATATAACTATAGAAAATTATCTATGCATTTACATAACTATAAAAATTATCATTAACTGTTATAGTTCGGTCATACCCAACTCTTTGAGACCCTACTTGAGATTTTCTCAGCAACGACACTGGAGTGCTGTGCCATTTCCTTCTCCAGCTCATTTTATAGATGAAGAAATTGAAGCAGACAGGGTAAAATGGTCTTGTGTCCGAGATCATATAGATAGGAAATATTTGAAGCTGGATATGAATTCAGGTGTTTTTGACTCCAGACCTCTTGCTCTATCCACTGCACCATCTAGTGGCCTTAAATTATTATTCATAAAATTATATGAGCTACTATTTATATGGAATATAAAACTATGGAATGTGTTATATTTATACATTATGTAAAATAAATTGTGATTTTAATATTATCACAATAAAAATAAATCATTACTTATTACCTTAAAAGCATACTGCCACTAACTACCTCATGAGATTATTTTGAGGAAAAAACCAAAAACTTTGTATATTACTATATGTATGTGAACATATAACTTTACATACATGTATTAATAAAATGTTTTGATATTCAACCAACATGAACAACTAACATCAGACATGTCTGTGGCTCAACCATGACTAAGTTTCACCTCTTGCCTTATCACTCTTACCTAAAATACTGCATTTCCTTGCAAGGATGCTCTACTCAGTGAGTATTACCTGAAAGGATATGACATTTCTTTATATGATCAGATTTACTGACTCATTAATTTCACCTAAAACAAATAATGCTGGCATTGGCACTCCCGTTGACTAAGTAATAAGATCCTAATGCTCAAGATCCCACGAGCAGGATTAATATCTTTCCCAGCAGGGTTGGGAAGCAAAAATAAAACTACCTACTAGTCCCTTTGATACAGTTTCTAGGAAAAGGGGAATACCAGATTAGTCCCTAATTTCAACACCTTGTGTTCCTGATCCAACTGGATAATGTCAGATCCCGAGGGAGAGGCCCACAAGCCACAAGCTTCATTCCATAGTGCTTCTGAATATATAAAATTTGTCAGTGGTGAGACCACCTTTATTCTCCTGTTTTCATCCAAGAGTCTGAAACAAGAATTTGAGCCAAAGTCTGAGGTAAGAGAGCTTTTAATTTAAAAAATCTATTTCTTCATTGGGCTTCCATGCAAGAAAATTGTATTTCACTTTAAAATTTCTCTTAATCAGAATATATGGGAAATGAGATGTTCTAATTAATTGGTTTTTGTTAACCAAAATAGTAACCAAAAAATCCCTTTAACTATTTCAATCTAGTGATTAAAAATATGTTGGAAGTACATTAGTCTGGCTTCCTTCTGGCTTCAGTTACATGTAGAGTGACCATAATTGGCACCTTTTTTTGATGGAGAATATTGTAATATTTTTCTTTATTGTAAACTTCAATCAGTACTCACTAGTCTTATTGGTGTAGACACTAAGGTCTAGGAGATTGTCCTTGAATCTATACTGGGTGCACAATGTACCCTGAAAGGATTTATATGCTAATGAATTAGTTAGAATATAATATATATTTGCGAATATATGCATATGTAATTCCCAACCAAGGTTAAATATATATTTATATGATCATCTTAACTCATTAAATGTCACCTGAAACAAGTGCTAGTATTTAGCATTTACCAAATAATAAAATCCTAATGCCCAAGATGTCAAGATCAGGAATAATATCTTTCCCAGCTCTAACTTAGGGCTATAATAATAGTTATAATTTATATAATGTTTTAAAGTTAGCAAATTAGTTTACATGATATGTTATCTTATCCTCAGAGCAACCCTGAGGAGTAGATGCTATTAAATTCCCATTTTACAGAGGAGGAAACTGAGACTGAGAGAGGTTTGCCTATAATTTGGCATAATTTGCCCAGAATTGCTGGGTTGCAACTGAGATATCCTGGACTCCAGGTCCAGTGCTCTGCCAGACTTGGATAGAGTTCAGAGGGAGGCTAGTCTCTCACTGGTCATCTCTGCTGCCTGTAATGAAACTCCCTCCCTACTTGCACCTCTTAGAGTCTTTCTGTAACTTTCAGACACATACCAAATACCAATTTCTGCACAAAACTCTGTTATTCAACTATGCTCTCCTCCCATAACACCTTTTATTAACAGAATACTGTGTGTGTTGTTTTCCAGTCATTTTTAATCATGAATGGTTCTCCTGATCCACTTCGTGTTTTCTTGACAAAGATACTGGAGTGGTTTGACATTTCCTTCTCCAGTTCACTTGACAGATAAGGAAATTAAGGCAAATAGAATTGAGTTATTTGCTCAGAGTCACAAAGGTAGTAACTATCAGAGGCCAGAATTTAATTGGGAAGATGAATTTCCTTGATTCCAGGTCTGCTGCTCTATCCACTGCATTGCCTATAGTCACTCATGTGTGTATGTGTATTATAATTAACTTTAAGTTTTTGTTGTTTGTATTCAAGTCTGGACAGAGCACTGGACTGGGAGTCCAGAATACTTGAGTTGCAATGCAATGATTCTGGCCAAATTATGTAGCCTCTCTCAGTCTCAATTTCCTCCTCTTTAAAATGGGCATAATAATAGCTCCTATCTCTCAGGGTTGCTCTGAGGATCAGATAGCACATTATTTTAACTACTTTGCAAACGTCAAAGCATGCATAGACAACAAAATATTTTCTTGTCTTCCCTATTAGAAAGTAAGAAAATTGTTAGCAGTGATTGCTTTATTCTTTCTCCTTGGATCTCCAGCACATAGCACAATGCCTTGTACATAGTATGTAAATATTTGTTGAGTCATTGCTATATCACCCAATGAAGAAAACAATAGTTAATTAATGGCTCCAGTTCATCAAGATTCTCCTTATTTATTTATTTGGCTAAATATTCTCAAACCCAGAGCTCAATTCAACTCAACCAGTAACTAGAGAAATCCTGCTACATCCAAGAGCTTGAAGGATTTCAAAGTAAAATAAGATATTGTTCTTGTCTTCATGGAGTTTAAAATCTAGTAAGGAAAATAAGATATGCTCAAATTAAAATGAGTTAAGCACAATAAAAGAAAATAAAAAGAAACTATAATTAAGTTCAATTTCCCTCCCATTTGTGCCCCTGCCAAAGTCTCTCCCAGAATGCAGTTTGTCTTAAAGATCTAGGTGACTATGTCAATTTTCTACTATCTCCATAAGCTGCAGGCAGTATGCCATATCTGTCATCATGGAATCATCATGGTCAGGTAGCACTGTGGATACATTGATAGCTTGGAAGGGATAGCCTAGGAAGCTCTGACTTCAAATTCTGCCTCAGACACCAGCTTGGTTAACCTGGACAAGTCACTTTAACTCTATATGCTTCTTTTAACTCCACTATAAAAATGGAGGTAATAATAGCATCTACCTCCCAGGGTGATTTTGAGAATGAAATAAGATAATATTTGCAAACCTTAAAGCATTATAAAAATGCCAATATAATAATAATAATAATATGCATTATTTATAATATATTTATAACATTATTTATAAAATTATTTATATATTATAGAATTGTAAAATATGGCATGACATATATAATCATATAATATACAATATTATTTATAATGTAATGCATTATATACCAAATAAATATAATGCTATTTATATCATATTCCTAAGTTATTTAATATTTATAATGTATGTAATATTTATTATTTGTAATGTAACATATTTATAATCTTTATTCACAACCCTATCTATAATCTATTACTATACAAATATTGTTTATAATAGATTTTTGTAATATATGCATATTATTATTATTATCAGCAGCAACACACCAGTGTGGAAAGTTAACTTCAACAACTCAGAAAAAAGTGTGGAAACTTGTGTACAATTTGCTAAGGGATGCCTGAGCAAATGCAACTTATCATACAAAAATTATATGATGTCCAGTGGCAGTATCACAGAGTCATAAACAGTCAGATCTAGGAAGGAATTTGGGGATCATCTAAGTCGATTCCCTTATTTTTCCTGAGCCCCGAAGATAAAAGAATTCTCCTAAAACCATTATCCATGCCTCCTGAAGATGCATTAGCAATGTAATGTTTTGGTCATAATGCTATGCTGCTTGTCTCCAGGTCACACACTGCAGAGGATCATGAAAGCTTTCCTGATCATAGTCGTCATCACTATAACTCTTGGTTTCCTGGTAAACATTTTTGTGTTCAATTTTTAGTTCCTTCTTATTGATGTTTGTCTCTTTCTTTCTCCTCACTGATTTTTTGGATTTTAAATATGATATGAGCAATAGCTTTTTCAGGATGGATGAGCTTCATTAGTACTATAGCTGGGAAGTTCTTTTTTATTCTACTATTTAAGTGAAAGGTTAAGTTATGTAGAAATTTAGTGACTCTGACTATGTAATTTGTCAAGTGGGATAGTTCAGAGTCAGCCTATTCATCATCTGTATTAAGGGTCAATACAATTTATGAAATGTACTCACTGTACTAGGGGCAGCGAGGTGGAGCTGCAGTGGATAAAGCACTGGGCTTGGAGTCAGGAAGACTTGAATTTAAATCTATCTTCAAACTCTTACCAGCTGTATGACCCTGGGCAAGTCACTTAACCCAGTTTCCCTTAGTTTCCTGATCTGTAAAATGAGCAGAAGAAGGAAATGGCAAAACACTTCAATACATTGCCAAGAAAACCCCAAATATGGTCAAGAAGAGTAAGATGTGACTGAAACTTCTGAACACCAACAGCAATACGTTAATAATGCCAGATCCTGAGAAACAGGAAAATAATCATACTGCAGATAATCATGGACTAATAGATCTTGGACTAGAAGGGGCCTTTGATGTTGTTGTTATGTTCAAGTCTTTTAGAGCTCACTTACTCTAATCTCCTCATTTACAGATGAGGAAACTGAAATCTACAGAGATTAAATGACTTGCCAAAAGTCACACAGAGTAAACCTAGGCCATCCATCTCCAAATACACCTTTCTTTTCTCTGTACCATATCAGCCTCTATTCTCACTATTACCTCCTACTCAGTCATTTCTTTTTGATGCGTGTGGATATTGTATATGTATATGTCCACAAACACACTTGTATTTAATAAATTTCTAATGGTTTGTACTTTAGGCTGCTCAGGACCAAGAACGGGAAAAGCGAAGTGTGAGTTTATTTTACTTTTTTCATATTGCCTCTACTAACTCATGCCATAGATAAAAATAAGTTTAATGGATTTTCTTTTCTGAAAACTGTTGTTGCTCAATCATTGACATGTCTGACTCTTTGTGATTGTCTCCTGGATCACAGCACCCCAGGACCTTTGATCCTCCACTATCTCCCAAAGTCTGTCCAAACTCACATTTATTGTTCCCATGACACTTTATATCTGTCTCATCCTCTGCCATCCCTGTTTCCTTTTTGCCTTCAATCTTTCCCAGCCTTAGGGTCTTTTTCAAAGAGTCCCATCTTTTCATTATGTGGTAGCTTTCTATTATAAAAAGCAATCAGCGATTATCAGCAGATAATTGATTTTAAATTCGGCTGAAGAAAATAAACAAAAAAAGGCTAGTTTATGTATTTTGTTGCTATTGTTCAGTCTTTTTCAGTCATGTCTGATTCTACATGACTCCATTTGGGGTTTTCTTGGTAAAGATACTGGAGTGGTTCCTCCATATTCTTCTCCAGCTCATTTTACAGAGGAGAAAATTGAGGCAAACAGGATGAAATGACTTGCCTCAAGATCACAGAGCTAGTAAGTGTTTGAAGTCAGATTTGAACTCAGGAAGATAGTCTTCCTGACTCCAGGCTTAGTACTCCATCCACTTACTCTAGTAACACATAGGAACCCTATGCTATTGCTAATCTAGGCTAACTGGACATGGAAATCAAAACAGAACTAAACTTTGAATTATCAATGCTTTGGCACTGAACTTACACTGATATGTCTCCTGGTAATGCTAAAAAGGAAACAGCAGGCAGGGAGTTTGCACAGAAGCCATTTTGTAACAGCATCAAGAAAAATAGAATGTACCTCAGGTCAAAGCATATATTTGACATTGCTTCACACTTGATTTTAGTTTCAATGTCATAGGACCATATCACTTACATTGCAAGGTATCTTAAAGATGAATGAGCTGAGTCTCTTCATTTTGCAAATGAAGTAATTGAGCCTCAAAGAGGTTGAGTATTATGCTCCGAGTAAGACAGGCTGTCAATTGTGAAATTGTGATTCTGATCCAGGTTTTCTGACTTCAAATATGACACACTGAGAAGTGTGTGACTTCTCCCAAGTTTGCTGCCATGCATAAGTTGTCCATGAATATTATAGCATGTGCCAGATTTAAAAATCATTATATAAGTTTATCTCAAACCCCAAATTATACTAAGGGAGTTTCAGACATCAACACTTTAGGAAACAGTTTCTGACTAGGAACTTTTTCTCTACATATGAGTAGAAATCAGAGACATATAGTTATGTATTATCCAAATCAGTTCTGGATGAAAAAAGTGACTAGCTTGAGTAAATGTCTGGATAAATTTGCATGAAATACCACCCACATATGATGGTGTAACTAAGCTAATCCATATTAGTGGTCATTTCTGTTCTATACTCATCACAGCTCAAGCATCTGCTCCAAAAACGCCGAAAAGGAATCAAAAGAACTGAATTCAAGTCTTAACTGACAGTGGCTAGTTAAGTGACCTTGAGTGAATCATCTATTCCCTCAAGACTTCAATTTCTTCACTTATAAATCGAGGGAACTATCTTAGATGATTTTCAAAGTCCTTTCCAGGTCTGATACATGACCTAAACAAAATAACCACTAAGAAGTTGAGAACTGGGGGACTCTAAGGTGCTGTCTGCTTCAACAGTGGCAAAATAGATCAAAAGACCGACAAATTTATTTTTGTCCCAACAATAAAACCAGTTTTTGCAAAGGATTTATTATTATTATTTTGGCACAAGACTTGGCATCTGAAAGAAATCATTTTACTGAAGCCTAACAATAGTCAAAGTAATGGATTTGGGGAAAAGACAGATAAATAGAATATAAACACACCTAAGTGCCAACAAGTTGGGAAATGTCCTGTTTGAATGCAACTGGATGAGATAACATTGTTTAGTCTTCCCCAGATATATTTTTGTAGACAAAGTTATCTAGTGAATTGAGATGCTGCAGATAGCCCACTTGGGCCATGATCAGCTGGAAGTAACTCTCTACCCTGACATCTCCTCAGTAAATAATTGTTCCTATAAACTTAGAAATAGGATCAGAGATTTAAAGTAGAGTGGGAAGATTAAAATATTATCTTATTTGATTCTGAAAACACTCCTGAGAGGTAAGTGCTATTATTATAAGTGCTTGAGGAAACTGAGGCATAAGTTAGGGGCAAGTCAGAATCCAAATAACTAGAAAGTCTGAGGTGGGATTTGAACTCATGTTCCTGTCTCCATGGCCATGGCTCATAAAGAGTGACTAAATGAACACAAGTTCTTGACTCCAGGCCCAGTGCTCTGCTCACTGGGCCATCCAGATAATTTAATTTAAGCACCTGTCATAAGCTCTGGAATGCAAAGAAAGGCAAAAACCAGAACTTCTATTTGAATGAGGGAGACAACATGTAAATAAAGAATATATATAAAATGTACACAGAAGAGACAGAAGGTTATACAAGGAGTGCTTGAACTGAGTCTTGAGGGGAGACAAGAAGACTTAAAGGCAGACAAGAAGGGGCAGGGCATCCTGGATACTAGGGATAGCTAGAAAAGGCATAGAGAATAGAATTAGAGTGACCTGTCCAAGAAACTTTAAGGATGTTAGTGTGACTATTTTAGGAGAGGAATAACACAGAAGACAGCTAGAAAGGTTGGAAGGGCCATATTGTGAGCATCTTTAAGTCCTAAAGAATTTACATTAGATGCTGGAAGAAATAATCCAAGAAGACATATTTCTGAGTTCAAATCTGGCCTCAAATACTTATTAGCTGTGTGACCTTGGGCAAGTATATTTAATCCTGTTTGCCTCTGTTTCTTTATTTGTCAAATGAACTGAAGAAGAAAATGGCAAATCTCTCCACTGCTTCTGCCAAGAAAATCGCAAATGGGATCATAGAGCTCAACATATCTGAAACAATAATAAAAATAAATGTCTATTGACAATGCTACTGACCTTTGATTTCATTTTATAAAGAAGTACTAGGTTATAGAAATCCTTCCAGCAGGTACATTGTTACCTTTTATGCAACATATAGTCTTAGAGAGTTACTTAGGGAGACTGAGAAGTGACTCCACCAATGTCACATAGCCAATATATATGGAAAACAGAACGCAGGTCTTCTTGGTTTCAAGTCAAACTATGCATAGTTTCATAGAACCTTATGTTAATAGCTATATATATCATACCTCCGCACTTGAAACAATGAAACTCTATGTTACCTCTTTGTCTCAGGTGGACAGTGAAAGTTATGAACTATTGCCACGGTTTTATGGGAATCGTTATCAGTATCCATTTGGCCCCTACCAACCTTTTGCCTATCCCAGATATCGATGGCCAAGGTATTATATCATTCCAGTGCCAGCTCCAGCAGCAGCTGCTCTTTCTAATAAATAAGAAGTCAAATGAAAAAACTATGAGGTAAGTTCTAAGTTACCCTACAATGGATTAATAATCCCAACTTAAATTCTCTTAGAACATTCTATCAAAGAGAAGGAATAGAGATAGAATGTTGGGCTTGAAGAAAGGAAAACTGGATTCAAATTTCACTTTTGACATTAGTAGTTTTGAAAAGTTACTCAATTTCTAACCATAATTTTTTGTTACTTATGAAGATGGACATGGACAAGGAGTCATTGGAGCTCCCACCTCTGAAGAATCATAAACCCTTAGAAAAGCATCTGAGGATGCAATGATGAAGGGGAAAGTGACAGAAATCAGTTGAGCCTATTTCAGGAAATTTGTAGAGATATGGAACAGTATCTAAATAGGGCAAAAGCATCAGAGGAAGACTGTTTTGGAACTAGAAAGAGCTAAGGATTTTTGCAAGTAGAAGGGAGGGAACTATTAAATACAGAGGAAAGAGTTAAGGGGAGCATCAAAATTTTAAACTTGCAAGACTACACAGATGATTGGGCCACTGTCAGGGATGAGGATATCAAAAAGAAAATCAGATTTGGACAATAAGATAATAAGCCTGGTTTGGGAAACTTTGAGTTTGAAATTGAAGATGTATGAGAAAGAAGGAATGATTATAGTAAAACTCAGGAAGTCATGGGAGTCCAAAACAAAGAACTCCAATGAGTCAAGGAGTGACATAGTTCAATCTTAAATTAATAAAAATCACCTGTGTGGCAATGCAAAGGAGGAGGAAGAGAAGGGAGGGAAGACTCCAGGCAGAGAGACTGTTTAGAAGACTTTGGCATAATCTAGCAATATCAAACTCAAATAAGGACTGTAAGCTAAAGCAGAGATTAATCCAATTGAAAAGTCAGGATTCTTCTCTTATAACAAAATAAAATAAAATAAAAATAGGAGAGAAACAGTGGTGTTGTGGAACATTTTTTGAAAAGGGAAGTCAAAATGATTCTGATCTCTGTTTTCTTAGGGAAACAGGAAGCTGCATGTTCTGCTATATGTTGTAAGAGTACAGGTGCAATGGGAATATAATTGATGAAAATGTTGAGAACAGTTGTCATGGTGAATGAGAAAATAAATAAGAATATCTCACATGTTTATAAGGGATTGGTTGTTTAGAAGTTGACGTCATTTTTCCCACTATTAATTTTGATTAAGCCCTCAAGCCAGTTAACAAAAATAAGAGTAATCTATAATGTACCCAAATTTGGAATGGATATGCTTTACTACATAATAGTTTATACTCATATAACATTATAAGTTAGAACATTTTCACATATGAAAGGTGAATATTTATGGAGCACTGTGCTAGACACTAAGAATCCAAGTAAAAAAAAATGAAATAATTCCTAATGACAAAGAGTTTACAATCTAATAGAGGAGACAGGACATGAGCAAATAAATATAGATAGCATAAAGTTAATAGTAAACCATACATAGGAACTCATAAAAGGTAGTTTTTTTGGAAGAGCAGAATGGGGAAAGAGTCAGGAAAGGTTTCATGCAGAAGGTGGTGCGTGAGCTGCATATTTAAGGAAGAGAGGGACTCTGAGATTGGAGGTTAAGAAGATATGAATTCTCATCATGGGAGAGTGGGCAGAGTGAAAACAAGAGAAAGAAGATGGAGCATTATGTATGAGGAACAACTAGAAGGTCTGGTTAGTCACAGAGTGAGGGAGGAATGATTTACAATGAGGCAGGAAATATAGATTGGAGAGGCAGGAAACATAAGTTGGAACTAAGTTGTGAAGGACTTTAAAAAGTAAACAGAGAAATTTATATTTTATCCTAGAGAAACTAGAAAGCCAATGGAGTTGACTGAGTCAGGGAGTGTCATGGGCCAGTCTTCAATTAATGAAAATCACCTGAGTGGCAGGACATGGCAATGAGGAGATGTAGATAGGGGTGGGGATGAGGAGAGAGATTCCAGTCGAGGAGACAGAGTAGGAAGCTTTGCCATAATTTAAGTCAATGATATCAAACTCAAATAAGAATTGTAGGCTAAATGTAAAGCTAATTGTAGGGTAAATAAGGATCCCTGGGCAAGCATATTGATTTAGTTTTTAACATGTAATATTATCTATTTCCCAATTACATTTTAATTGGGATTGTGCTACACTGGGGAGTGTTGCCTCTAGTTGGTACCTCTGATCTAGATGATGGGGGAGGAAAGTGAATTAAAGTAGAGGATCCAGTGAATCTCTCCACTCTCTAATGAGTTCTAGGTGATGGAAGGAGCACTCAAATCTCTCATGAGCTGGGCTAGAAAAAAAAAAAAAAGCACTTATTTTTGGTGGTTTCTTCAATAAAAGGAATTCTTAGTAAGAAAGCTGCCTCTACTAATTCAGGTCACCACTTGTTCTACAGCTTATCATGTTTGGGTCATCTAGGACACTGAGAGCACAAATGATTTACCTGGGGCTACACAGCAAGTCCATATTGAGGTGGAACTTTATCCCAACCAAATATTACCAATCCCAAGGCTAGCTCTCTATCTTCCACATGATTTTTCAGGCTAGAAAACAAATGAAAATCTTTCTTCACTATAACCAACACTTTTCTTTTTATACATTAGGTATGTTACCATTAGTGGGCAAATAGGTAGTGAGTAGAGTATTGGGCTTGAATCAGGAATACTCATCTCCCTGAGTTCAAATCTCGCCTCAGAACTCTGGGCAAGTCATCTAACCTATTTGCCTCAGTTTCCTCATCTGTAAAATGAGATGGAGAAGGAAATGGCAAACCACTCCAATTTCTTTACTAAGAAAACTCCCAGTGGGGTCATGGAGGTTGTATACAATTAAAGTGATTAAGCAAAACTTATCATTAATAGCTTTTTGAATCAGAGGATCAATAAATCAGAGATCTATAGCTGGAAAGGGCCTAAGAGATAATGCAATCCAATGCTCTCATTTTCTAGATAAGGAAACTGAGGTCTACATCTCCATTTCATTCATTCAATACAAGCATAGCACTTGAAGGATAAAGGTCAAGTTAAGGAAATCCCATTTTTCTAAGTTCTCTAAGGTGGCCAATCCTCTGCCCTAGAAGTGAAGACAAGAATGGGACAATTGGCTAAGGAATTTTCAATATTCAAAGTATTCTTATCCCATGAATTAACAGAGAATTTCAAAGCCTGTTTCACATTCTATCTGGAAGTCTTTGCATTTCCATTATCCATCTTGTCTACAGTTGAAAGTTTCCCAATCCTAGAAACTAGATAAGGGCCATCAAGAGACATATTAGGGTGTTTTATTAAAATAAAAAAATGTTCAGTGGATCTTACAGAATCCATGATAGCATTTCTATCTTCTCTTTCAGATAATGGTAAAACTCAATCTTGATTTCACATTCTCCAAAAGCTGCCTCTTGGAAGGATGCATACGAAGGCCAAAGGGGAAACTCTGATTGACTCATACCTTTAACTTAAGGCACTTAACTATATTCAGTGTGATGACTTCTTCAATAAACATTAATGGCAAATGCTTTAAGAACTATGATTTCATTGGTTTGACTCCTCTACACTTTAAAAAGATATGAGATTCATCAATTACAAGTGGATTTGTATGCTTTTATCTACATATAACTTATCACTCACTTAGATGAGCTTCTCCAGACTTAGCCAAACTAATAAAACAAATTGATGTTCTATTTATATTAATTTTTAGATAAATGTAGATATAGTACCATCTACATATTCAGGTTTCTAAAGCATGTTTGAGTACTTCATCTTTTCAAAACCACTTTTTTTTTTTTTTTTGCTGAGGAAATTGGGGTTAAGTGACTTGTCCAGGGTCACACAGCCAGGAAATGTTAAGTGACTGAGGCCAAATTTGAACCCAGATCCTCCTGACTCCAGGGTAGCTACCTCCAAAACCACTTTTTAAGAATACTCATTTCACATGGAATTTTTTTCACCCAACTACAATTAAACACATGGCATCATACTTGAGCAAAAAAAAAAAAAAAAAAAAAAAAAGAATTTATTGAGGACAGAGATTCTAGTACACCAGTGATTTTTTCATTCAATTTTTTTTCAATTAAAAACTTTTTCCCTTCATCCTACCTTCACAAAAGAAAATATAAAAAAATGTGACAAATATGAATAGTCATACAAAACAAATTCCCATATTGGCCAAATCTAAAAAAAACAAAATCAAACCAAGCCAGGTGTGACACTGAGTCCTTCATTATATCTTTGTCAGGAGATAAGATAGCATTATTTCATCACAAGTCCTCTGGAATTCATGGTTGTTCATTGCATTGATCAAAGTTCCTAAGTCTTTCATAACTGTTTTCTCAAAGTTGTTGTCACTATAGAATTTTTTTCTTGGTCTTAAAAATGTTTTTTTTTAATACCATGAGTCCCCCACACACACCTTATCAGGAGGTGGATAGAATGCTCCATTAGTCTTTGGAATCATGGTTGGTCATTATGCTGGCCAGAGTTTCTAAGTCTTTCAAAAGTTGTTCAACATCAAAATCTGGCTGCCTCTGTATTAACTGTTGAACTGGTTCTGTTCACCTCACTCTTTATCATTTTATACAAGTCTTCCCAGATTTCTCTAAAACCATTCATTTCATCACTTCTTACAGCACAGTAAAATATTCCAGAATATTCATATATAGCATAACATATTCAATTTATATAAAAAGGTGGGTCTTTTTCTTCTCTTTGGGCTTGGACCTGTGATTTCATGACTAGAAAATTTCATGACTAAATAAAGAAATTTCCTCTTCCAGTAGAGGTCAGTACTTTCTCTGAAATAAAAGAGCTGCCAAAGGCACTGAGAGGTTAGCCAGTCCAAGGTCATATAGTCAGTCAGTATATGTGAAACAGGACTTGAACTCTTCTCTTTCTAATTCCAAGGTCATTTTTCTATCCATTTCACTAAGCTGTTCCTTTTATGGAGATGGAAAAAAAGATAAATAATAATAAAATAATCCGCAGTCATTTCATCACTCATTTCCCAGTCCTAGGAATATGTGAGTTCACAGGTCCCAGCTGCTCCATCAGCACAGAACTTAGAAAACAGGAAAAATATGAGTGACTTTTCCAGAAGATGAATTCTGAAATCTGAATGCTTAGGATGATGTTAACTCTAAGGATGAAAGTAATAAAACCATGCAATCCTGCAGCCGATACTTCTCATATATAGGGAGCAAAGACTTAATGTCCAAAAATTTCTCCCTGTGTTGGCAGTAGCAAAATAAAAATCAAAGCAAATTCTCTCTCGTTCTAGGTACTTTTTTTCTGTTTTCCCTCTGCTTCTGTCTTATTTTTTTTAACTCCTGGGCTTTATCTCCAGCTGCCCCATCACTTACTGGATCTCATCTCTCTTTCATTCCCTGCCCCCACTTAGTAGTATTTTTTTCAATTACATGTAAAGACAATTTTCAACATTTATTTTTATAAAATTTTGATTTCCATTTTTTCTCCCTTTCCATCTTCCCCAAGACAGCAAGAAATCTGATAGAGATTGTACATGTACAAATAATTTTACATATAATTTCATATTATTCATATTGTAAAAGAATCAGAACAAAAGGGGAAAACCACAAGAAAGAAAAAAGAAGTGAAGATAGTGTGTTTCAATTCAGACATTAATAACTCTTCCTCTGGTTGTGGATCTCACATCTCTCTCTCTTTTTTTTTTTTTTTTTTTTTGAGGCTGGGGTTAAGTGACTTGCCCAGGGTCACACAGCTAGGAAGTGTTAAGTATCTGAGACCAGACTTGAACTCCTTGGTCCTCCTGATTTCAGGGCTGGTGCTCTACCCACTGCGCCACCTAGCTGCCCCAGGATCTCACATCTCTTGCAAGAATTTTACTCAACCTCTCTTTATGTAGTTTCAAGGCTCTTTATCTAATAAGAATCCATGCTACCCGGTTTGTACAAATCCTAAATCCCATGGACCAAGAGGCAAATCAAAACCATCCCAAAATGTCCCTTATTGACAAGATCTCTCTCTGCTAGAATTCCATTACATTTGTATTTTGTGTAAGAAAAAAGAATCTTCCTATATAACCAGATATTAGTGCTGACAACCAAACAACTTGGTAATGATCTGAAATGAGGGTCCGTCCACATGCTTACATTAGATAATAACAGCTATTGGCTCAGCCTGAGGGAGAAGTTGCTCTCCTACAGCTTTTAATCCACAGAGAGATATTAGAGTAGCAGTAGCAAATTGATGAATGATGATGGGCTAAAAAGTACTCTCTCTCCTCCCTCTCTCTAACTCCTACCTTCCCAGCTCCTCCTTTCAGATATCACCTTATCAGAAATCATAGGTATCACCTTAGTCAGTGTCAAAAATCTGACCCTCCATGGAGATGGCATTCTCCCTCTCCAGAAAGACAGTGGAATAAATAATATAATGTAATTCAGATTATATTATAATAATTATAAATACTGCCTTATTCCTTTTTCATACATCTCATCCCCAGAAACTGCCTGTTTATTTACAATCAGGACAGTCTGAATTCACTTTGTAAGTATTAAGAAAGTAAGAGAGTCCTCAGTTTTGTTCTGGGCAACAGAGACAATTATAACCACTCTATCAACTCTGTGTGCTTTGTCTGACTCAACTCAGAGTCAGTCTACCACTACTACAATCTTTCTCTTCTAGACATGTGATTTTGTCTGCTTCCTTATCACCTTGTTACTTGTTCCAGCATCAAAAATGCAAGGATTATATAAATTGCTTTTAAAAGATTACTTACATTTGAAACTGTAAGAGATGTTCCAGAGATTTTTTTAGTCTAATTTCCATGTTGTTGTTCAATCATTTAAAAGTCATGTCAAAATCTTTGCTCCCATTTGGGATTTTCTTGGCAAAGTTATTCCTTCTCCAACTCATTTTAAAGATGAGGAAATTGAGGCAAACAGGGTTAAGTGACTTGCCTAGGATAACACAGTATGTTTCTGAAGCCAGATTTGAACTCAGAAAGATAGTCTTCCTGACTCCAAAGCTGGAGTCCTATTCACTACCCCATCCAGCTGTTCCAATCCCCAAGATACAGATGAGCTGTGATTTTTCCATACCACACTGCTGATTACCTTTCCCCACTTCTATTCTACTTATGAAGAAGCATCTTAGGTGTGTTCCAAAAGAAGTTTTTGGAAGATTATATATCTCTCTCTGATTTACATGAACTGGGAGGTTAGTCCATTTTGATAGGTAGGTGATATAATGGACTAGGAATCTGGAAAATTTGAGTTCATATCCCACTTTAGACTCTTTTTGTGTGATAGTAGATAAGTCACTTAACTTTTGTCTGCCTCAGTTTCCTCATCTGCAAAACAGGCATAATAGTAGTATGATTACTATGAGATTAAAATAATGTTTATCATGAATTTGTAAGTTTTAAAGTGCTATATAGATGCTGATTCCTATTACTAGCATTAATATTAATTTTAGAAAACATTTCTGTCTCGGTACTCTGAATCACAGTATCTTCCCAAATCAATTCATCTCATTTCCTAATGTTCTGTATAAACTCTGTGGCCATAAATCAAATCAGGTTGTTAATGAAATATTTGATTCTAAGATAATGCATGAATTTCCAGGGAAAAGAAATCCACTCTGTGTCCAAAAGGATTTGTCAGTTTAATAAATTATGAGGAAACCAGAGAAAAGATTTCAGTGTGAATAGAAGGAGGCATTTAGCCTGGCAAATATCACTTCTTTTCTGGGTAGTATAAATGTGTCTTGCAAAAGATTTTGTGAATTCTGTGGTGGAACTATTTGTCCTGGCTAAGTCTCTGTCTACTCTTCCATAGGAGTGTTAAGTAAGTCCACAAAGGAGGAAGAGGGAAAAGATGATGATGAAATTTAACTGTCAGACAGTACCTGGTAGGAGTCATCAGACACAATAAGTCTTTCATAGTGTCACAAGGACAGTTTTTGTTCCATTGGGATTTTAATGAGGAAGTTAGCAAATTTTCCTTTGAACAAAGATTACTCCACAGCTAAAGCTGCCCTCAGAACCGGATATACAAAGCATTGTCCTTCAGGGTTCCTAAGTTCATTGGCTCACTATTAGCTAGGATTGGTTTTCTGAGTTTTCTTAGGTGTACAATTTGAGGGGCACACAGAAAGAACTATGGCAGTGTGACATAGTGGATAGACAGCTAGTCTTGAAAGAGTCAGGAATCCCAGATTCAAATCCTATGGGTGACTCATACTTGGCTGTGTGATCCTCAGTCACTTACTCTCTCAATGCTTTCAGATATTCTTTCAGACTATAAATTATAATGTCCTCACCTTCATTGATAGAAGGAGTTTCCTTAATTAGGTCTTCTCTTCTACCACTGAAATCTCAATTCTCAATTCTTTGATTAGATCACGAGTAGGGATAGGGATTGGGATTGTCTTTTGTCCTTTTGAATCCCCAGTGCTTAGACTTCTTGATTGGCTGACCCTGTCCCTTTCACTTGGAAATGACAGTGGACAGAGTACTAGGATTTGAGTCAGAGAACTTGACTTCAAATTCCCTATGAGGGAATTTGAGATTTTGAGCCAATCATTCTTGGGGCCAAAGTTGGCTCATCTCAATGATGACAGGGCTGGAGCAAATAATCTTACCAAGATTGCTTAAAGAATTATTCCTTTGTCCTTAAGACACCTGTTAAAGTGAAAATAGTCCAGAAAGATGATAACATATTAAGCCAATAACAGACTTTAAAATCCTAGTAAAAATCGCTTTATCATGTTGCTCTTCCATACATCACTTCTTCATACATCATGAAGCATAGACTTCAATGGGAATGGGACAAGAGACAGAGATGGTCTTAATGGGGATGAGGATGAAGAGCAGGGCAGAATACAGGATACTTCCTAGGAAGGGCTCAGGAGGTTGCAGAAATAAAAGATCTAGGATAACTTGTGACTACTTAAGACCAGCAGGTATTTGGGTAAAGGGATAATCTAAATGAAAAATAAAGATTATACAAGGAAGTAGAGGAAGGTATAGACATACTTTGATAGGGCCAACTATTGGGCTGAACTCTTTTCACTCACCCTCTCTGTAATGTTCTTTACTTGTTTGTCCTAGCATTACAGGATTTTAGATATGGGAAAGACTCTATCAGTCCAGTCCACAACCTTCATTTTACAAGTAGGGAAGCTGAAAGCCAGTTTAATAATTGGTGTGCAAATTATTGAGGGTTCCCACCCCAGCAATAGTTACAAGGGAAAATATTTCCTAGATAGCCATGAGAAGATAAAGTAAAAACAAAACAAAACAAAACAAAACAAAACAAAAACAAAACAAAAAAAACCCAATCCTACATATGACAGAAGGAAATTAAATTAAAGATTAATTATAAGGCCCTCTTTGTTTCTTGTATCTTCCAAAGAATCTCTCTGAAGATATTTTAAAGTAGTTTTTAAATAATTAATAATAATAATGTTAAAAGTTTTTAAAATTAAAAAAAATATATAAATCCAAATATTCCAATTGACAAAAAAAAAGAAAAAGAAAAATGACAATTGCTGGAGGGGATATGGAAGAACAAACATACTATAGTACTATTGATGGAGCTGTGAATTGGTCTAGTTATTCTGGGAAGCATTTTTAAAAATCAGATTTAAACTTTATTACAAAGCTGTAATCAGTAAACAAACAAACAAACAAACAAACAAAAATTTAATACCAGATGTGAAATAATGTGGCAGATCAGTGGAATAGATTAGGTATTCAATACACAATAATAAATGACCATAGCAATCTAGTATTTGATAAACTCAAAGATTCAAACTTTTGGGGCAAGAGCTCAAAATTTGGCAAAAGCTACTGAGAAAACAGTTAAGTATTTTAGCAAAAAAATAAGTACAGATCAACATTTCACATATACCAAAATCAGGTCAAAATGGGTATATGATTTAGACATAAAGGGTAATATCATAAACAAATTAGGAGAATATGGAGAAAAATGTCTTTCAGATCTATGAATAAGAGTGGAGTTTGTATCCAAATAAGAGAGAGTGTTATGGGAGATAAAATGGATCATTACATGAAATTAGGCAGTTTTCACATAAACAAAACTAATATAGTCAAAATTAGAAGGAAAACAGGAATCTGGGTGGAAAATTTATATCAAATTCCTCTGATAAAGATCCCATTTCTCAAATATGTGGGAAGCTGAACCAATTTTATAAAAATTTATAAGAACATTTATAAAATTTATACCAAAAATTTTTTAACTTATAAATTTATAAAAATTTCTCAACATAAGCCAAATTTATAAAAATAAGCATCTCTATAGAGAACTAGGACCTAAAGAAAATGGAATATCTAAATAGAATATGAGTCCTGCTTTCATGTAACTTGAAGTCTAAAAGACTGACTATTCATTCCCAGGTGTGACCATTAGAGCCTCTCCTTAGTGGAATTGTTATGAGACATTCCCAGGAACCAGTAGTTTGGCTTTTATAAGATTGTTGAGAAAATCAAATGAGATGACATTGGTAAATTACTTAGCAAACCAAACATCCTACATAAATAATAACTATTATGATTATTTCCATTAAAAAAAAAAAGAGTGGTGTGCTAGATGGATTGTTGAGTCATGGCCCATTATGGAAAAGTCCCAAATTCTCTTTCCAAGTGAAGAATGCCAAATGATGTACTCTGATTTGTCACTGGCTTGGAGATCGGTAAGCTACATACCTAAGGTTACCTCCCAGGCATCTCCACCAAATAGGCCTTCTTCTATTATGGCTGTTCTACATTTTCCACTTCTGCAGAGGTATATGTAACTCCATACATAGCTTTTGGCTCCTGCATAGTGGGTCCAATGGAATTCAATAAAAAGTCTTTTGACACTCTGCTGATGATTGAAGTCATCTTCCTTGAGTGCTTGCAGCATTTAGTTACCATTTAGTCAGTTTTCTAGACCCTCTTCCACCATTGTTTTCTTTGACTTCAGTGGCATTTCATGAAGGTTTTCCATTTTCTTAAGATGGGGTTCTACCATTGGAGGCAAAGCTGTTTGACAAAGGGTTTGACCTGGGTGTCTGTAATCTCTTCATGCAAATTTGGATTCAATAACTTCACTATAATTATCTTCTTTTTCTTTATCAAGTCATAAATATTCACATCCACACTGCAGAAATTGCTGCTGAACTCTGTCAGGCTTTCTATCAGACTGTTTAATTCATTAAACAAAACAAACAGAGTTGTTGTTTCACATGGGCACAGCTCCTAATAGTCTTGATAATCTGGCCTACACAGTATCACTTCATGGTCAAGTCTGTCTGATCAGCTCTGTTATTTTCTCTTTAGCATTAGAGTCCTGTCAAGCATCAAAAGATCCCTGAAATGTGGGATACAATCCTGTAAATAACCATGTCAAAGTATCTAAATGGTATATTGAAGAAGTCTACAGGAATTGTTTAGCTGTTTTCAGCCTATTTGTATAAAGATGCTCAAGGAAGGGACAGTCCATGTCCTTCAGCCTCCAAAAATAGTTGGGAGACCTCTTCCTCTTTATTTTCCTCCTCCTCTTGCTGTTTCTTTTGTTCCTTATCCTCATCTTCCCAAACCATCTCCTCCTTGTCCCCCAATTCCTCTCAACCATGTTCTGCCTCTCCTCATTCATATCTTTTATTTCCTCTTTTCCCATTCCTTGTTTTCCTCCTCCTTTTCCTCATCTCCCCAGTACACCTTCTCTGTTCCCCACAATTCTTTCCACTGCCTATTCCTAATGGCTACCACTTCCTGATTGCTACCCCTGAACCCCCTAAACTCCAACACTCTAGCATCATCGCTGATGCTTCTGGACAAGAGAAACAACTGAGCACAATCCTGGGAAGCAATGTCCCAAAAGTCATTAAATTGTACTTATACACTTTGCCTATAACACATTTGTGATGTAGGCAAATACTGCCTCAATTTTATGAATTAGGAAAAATATATTTTAAGGTCTCAGTTTTTCCCTCCGTGAAAAGGATATAAAGATGTTGGACTATATCACTTCTAAGATACCTTTTAGCTCTAGTCTTATATATGATCTTAGGAAATTGAATTGGTAATAAAGTGAAGCTATTTGCTCAGAGGTAGTGTCTGAAGGGGAATGTGAAATCTAGTCATCTGACCCCAAGACTAAACTCTTTTTCAGAGTAAGTACATTGTTTTTGCTTAATATAGCAGTCATCTGACTCATATTATCTGCATCTAAGCAAGACTTAGGAAGTTCAATTTAATTTAATCCAACAAAGGTTTATTAAGGACTTCTATGCATATACTTATGTTGGTTACTGAGAGAAATACAAAGTTAAAAAAGTATTGTTCCCATCTTCCCCTCAATGAGTTTGGTACCTACTTGGGGAAAGTATGATATGGAAATTCAACTGAGCAGTGAATCAACATCAGGAAATGAATTTAAGCCTCTTCATACCCCTTTGTTATTTTTTAAGGTCATTTAATCTAAAATGGAGAAAGAAAAACAAGCCAAAAAAGATGGCAGTAAAAAAAAAAAAAAAAAAAAAAAACACAAAAAAAAAAAAAAAAAAAAACTTAAGCATCCATTTATAATCACACTACTTGTTTTCTTTCAGGAGAAGAATCTTGAAAATACCATCTCTCTTTTCTTAGGAAAGCACCTGTGAGAGCAGAAGAGGGAAAAGGAAAGAAGGGAACAATTACATAAATGCCCACTTAGTGAGTACAATTGTTTCTGGCTCTAGAGAACATTACTATCCTGAGGGTGTTATTTCTTCCTGTAGTCAATCTAAGGAAATGTCTTTAGAAGTACCAGGAATTGTTTTTTTCCAGGTTTCTAGGATAATCTAGCAATGACTATCCTATGAGAGCCATAACCTTAGGCTAATCAATTTTCTAATTACCTGAGAGGAGGGCACAACCAGCAGTTCCATGAGATTCATGAAGTGTCATTCCTATAGTCCATCTTTTGTCTACTTGTGTGACCTTGGAGAAGTTACATGACCTCTGGTCTCAGTTTCCTCATTTGTAATGAGGAATAGAACAATTTCCATGACTGTGACTTTCTCCATAGGAATACAGTCAGGGAGCAAAATGATATCAGCTATTCAGTCACATTCCAATTTAGGTTTCTCTAGAATCTGTCCTAGCCTATGCTGTTCTTAAATATCCAAGAAAAACTTGGGATAGATCAATCTTCATAACCTAATAGGAGCACTACTGACATGAAACAAGGAGCTATAGCCATCATATCATAACATAAGCTCCTCTTTAGATGAGGAAATGGTGGATGAAAAGCATAGCTGGGGTCTCCTGATTCATAGACCTTTGCTTTGTAGACTCTTTGGACTATACCATCCTAATTTCCAAATCCATTCTGGATTCCCAGGTAATCTCAGACTAGTGCAGCTATCGTGGAGTATCTATTGATGAGATAGTACTGGAATTGTGATTTTATTGGCATGAGAAATTCTCAGGTGAGGAAATTCTCTCAAAGGAGGTCACAACACTTTTTCTGCAAGTTCTAGTCTCAGAAAGTTGCCTAGAGCATTGAGAGGTGACCATGCTTGTCCAAGGGTTACACGACCAGCTTCTTCATGACTTCTAAGTTACTCAGAAACTTAATGAATATATTAAAAATTCCCAGTGGGATTCCAGAAGAGTCCTGTCAACTTGAGAACCATTCTGGAAATCTCAGCCTGAAGTGCAACCCTTGCAATCTCCCAACTCTAGTCTGTTTTGTAAATGAGTCATTGTAATAGTCAAGAAGCACTTTGAGATTTGGAAAAAATTCAAATTTTATCTTATTTAATATTATAAAATGCTGTCTCATTTAATCTTCCCAGTAGCTCTGGAAGGTAGATGCTATTATTATCTCCATTTTAGAAATGAAGAAACTAAAGCAGACAGAAATTCAGGCTAAGGTAAGTAAGTGTCTGAGGCTAGGTTTGAATTTAGGTCAAGATCTTCAGAGGTCTATCTACTTTGCCTCCTAGCAGCCTCTAAAGTTACCATTCTATTACTAAATTCTTTAGGTTATTCACATGCGCAGAAATATTATTAGACAATTTATCATATAATCAAACTTGGGCTTAGGGGGCAAAAGATAGGCCCCACTAAGGTTGCCTACTATAATATAGACATTGTGGTATTAGGACTATGAGTCCACTATCACATCCACAATGTTATTCTACCATGCCACTCTTTTTCCATAATGTTTTAGTGTGACTTGTGATTAAGAGCTCTATGGAAAATATAAAATAGGTTAGGATCTATTCCTAAACTCTCTGGGACACAATCTTGTATTATCATCAGAACAATCTGTGTTAAAAAAGAGGTTTTTGTTTTGAAAGAAGCATGTGATTTACTAAATAAAATCAAATATGCTCTCTTCCCCCTATTTTATTTTGGGCCCAACTTATTAACATTTTCAGAGTCTATGCCAGATATACATGGAAAAGAGAGACAAGAGAGAGAACTAGAATCAAAGAAATTAATAAACAGAGAGAGAGAGAGAGAGAGAGAGAGAGAGAGAGAGAGAGAGAGAGAGAGAAGGAGGAGGAGGAGGCAAGATGGATGGATAGATAAATGGATAGATGGATAGAGATTTACTGTAATATTCTGTCTAATCATCTCTTGACCATCCCTCAACCACCTCCTAAGCAATTCGATGAGACTGCTCTGACTCTCACATACTTCTTGCTCAATCTATATTTTCCCCTTTTGTGATTCATTATTTTCCCCCTTTTAAGGCTATTGTTAATATTCATTTTTATTTGAGCTAGTTAGCATGATTTGATCCAAACTTCACTTCCATAGGAATATCTCTGGACTCAAATACCTCTTGAAATGAGCCTGGTCGTAAGAAAATGAACAAATGACAGTCTAATTTTATATTATTCACTACATGTGGGCCAAAGGATAAGATGAACTTCACCTTTAGTTCCCTTAGGTGGGAACTATTTTTCCCTCTTTCTGGGAAAGAGAAAGGTTGCAAACAGCTTTTGCCAAGTGATTAAGCATTGCTATCTCCAATATATTTTGTCTTTCTGACTTTCCAAGCACTGACCCAATTTTTAGATGATGAATAATTCTGAGAAACATTGAAACAACCACAGGGTTTCATTACTTATGTTTGGCATTCACTGCAATGTATCTACCAAGAAAGAGGGAGGGAGGTGAGTGAGAAAGAAGGAAAGAAGGAAACAATTATTTATTAGGCATCTACTAAAAGTTAAGCACAGTGCTAAACTCTTTACAAAAATCTCATTTTGTTCTCACAACAATGCTGGAAGAAGTACTGTTATTATCCCTTTTTCCAACTGAGGAAACTGAGTCATAACACAGTGGAGACTTGCTCAGGGTGTACTCAGCTAAATAGTAAATACTTGAGGCTGGGTTTGATTTTTTCTTTCCAGGATCAGCGCTCTATCCACTGTGTCTGAAATTACTATTAAGTAACTAAATTGTGAATATTCAAAAATTGCCCACCCATGCTATTAAATATAGTTTCCTATATTTAAGAACTATTCCATACTAAAAAATGGATGTGATCTCCTTAATGTTGGATTCCTTCCTAGCACTACAGAAAATCAGCCCATTTATGCCTTCTAGTTCTATGCAATCTCTGTCAATGTGTTTCCATAAATCTTCCACAGAATCTATCTAAGGTATTGGGCATCTTCCAGTACCTTTTAAAGTTCCCTAGATACCATTATAGCTCTTAAGCTATTCATCTGCCATAGCTTGATCTCATTATATGACTGTCCCCTTCTCCCTTTATTTGTACATTCCTTGGATGATATATTTTGTACCATGCCTTCCTATACATGGTGAAATATATTGCAATATATATTTCTGAATGTTTCTGAAATAGGAAGCAGCTAGCTGGTGCCACAATGCCCAGAGCACTGAGCCTGGAGTCATGATATGAATTCAAATTGAGTTTCAGAAATACTCGCTAACTGTATGATACTAGGCAAGTCACTGAGTCTCTGTCTGCCTAAGTTTTCTCATCTGTAACATGGGAGTAATAATAGCACCTATTTTCCAGTACTACTTTGAGGATTAAGTGAGACAAGATTTGTCAAGAGTTTTGCAAACTTTAAAATCCCCTATTTTGTTATTTTGTTGTTTCTAACTCTTTATGATCCTACTTTGAATAACATACTCAGAATGGTTTGCCAATTCCTTTTCCAGTTCACTTTACAAATGAGGAAACTGAGTCAGGAAGGGTAGCCTTTCTGATACCTGGCCCAATACTCTATCTGATGCCCCAAAGTTCTCTATAAGTACTAGCTATTTCTAAAAATGAACCGATTAAAATTATTTCCATTTTAGGTATAATCCACTAATCTCAAAAATGAATGTATTTGGTATTCACTTTGGGTTAGATTATATGAGAAAGAAATATAATGAGGTATCTATTTCCCAGTAATATCTTTGCAAATTTTTTCTAATGTTTGTGGGCTGAAATGTGGGCTTAGTTTTGAAAAATAAGTTTTTTCATATATAACTTGTTTAAAAAAAAAAGGTGGGCATTTTCTTCTCTGCAAATAAAATACAATTTAGATTGGGGAAAATAATCTCTAAAAGGCACAAGATGAAAGAGATGCAGTTTCTTGCATGTGATGACTTGTCATCTAGAATCCTAAGTCAAAAAAATGAAATAATAGGAACCAATTATTTCTTAATTTTTAAATACTCTTTATATTAAATTTTTTTATGGTTAGTCATTTTATTTTCTCTTCCTCATGTATCAAAATTTACAACTTGTATCAAAATCTACATTGCCAATAAATTCCTCCTCACTTTCTCCCTTTTATTCATACTTTTCCCTGTTTCCTCTCCTCTACTCCTTTGCCTGGCAAATTTAAATGCCGCCTGCTCCTAAAAAAGGCTTTCTAAGGTACCATCATTGGCTTTTGACTTATTTCAAATGTCAACTAAAGTCCCACTTTCTGCAAGAAATTCCTCCTCAAACACATTAATGCTGGTGCCTTACTTCTGGGAATTATCTCTAGTTTGCTCAGTATATATATATATATATATCTTGTTTGTACCTAGGTGTTTACATGTCATCTTCCCCACTGGATTGTGAGCTACTGAAGAGCAGGAATTGTCTTTTGCCTTTTTCTACCTCCAGAACTTAGCATGGTTTCTGGTACATAATAGACAATTGATATTTGCTGGTATTTCAGTCATGTTCAACTCTTCACAAACCCTTTTAGGGTTTTCTTGGCAAAAGTACTGGAGTTATGTCCACTTCTTAATGACCCCATTAGGGATTTTCTTGGTAAAGTCACTAGAGTGTTTTGCTGTCTCCTTCCCCAGCTCACTTGACAGATAAGGAACTTGAGGAAAACAGAGTTAAGTGACTTGTCCAGGGTCAGATTTGAACTCAGGTCTTTCTAACTCCAGACCTGATATTTTATCTACTATACCATCTCCTTATATATTTATATATCATTTTAATTAAATTTTATCTAATTATAATTGCTTGATTATAATTAAATAATTAATTGGAATCAATTAACAATGTTTATTTTTTTTCTTCTCACCTCTTTCCTCCTTGATGAAAAAAAAAAGAAAGAAAAACAAAATCCTTATAACAAACATGTCTAATCAAGCAAAACAAATTTTTATATTAATCTTGTCCAGAGAGAGAGAGAGAGAAAGAGAGTGACAGTGAGAGTGTGTCTCATTCTACATATTATTTCATCAGGAAAAGGCATCATTCTTTATCACTGGTTCTCCAAAATTCTGGTGGTTCAGTGTATTAATCATAAATTGAAAAGGAATTAGATTGCTGAAAGGATATATTTATCATATATGTTGTTTAATTATTGTTTTCAACTTTTCATGATCTCATTTGGGGTTTTCTTGGCAAAAATATTGGAGTTATGTCATGACTCCTTTCTTAATGACCCCTTTTGGGGTCTTCTTGGCAAAGACACTGAAGTGCTTTGCCATGTCTTCTGCAGCTCATTTTACAGATAAGGACACTGAGCAGAATAAGGTTAAGCAATTGTCCAGGGTCTCTGAGGCTGGATTTGAACTTGGGATGAGTCTTCCTTCCCTACTCCTGACCCAGTGCTCTATGCACTATAGTGCCACCTAGCTGCCTCTTATCATATCACACACATACATATACACTTCTGAGCACATAAAAATGTCCATTGTATGGTACAAATACTGTAACAGATTACATCTTTGAGAAAGAAGACTAATATACCTCATCTATAAAATAAGGAGAATGATCTTGCAAATCAATCTCTCAAGTCCACTTATAAATTGTATGATCCTGTAATTTTATAAAGTAGAAAGAACATGGCTTTGTAGCTAAAGGACCTGGGCTCAAACATGAGAGATGATCTCTAATGTGTCTTCCAGCTGCAAGTCTATGGGACTTTTGATTATAAATTTAGTAATTATTTCTTTCCCTCTTTTTGACCTTGGCTAAAATATGACCTAGAATTTACCCAGAAGGGACCTAATTTCCTCAAACCTTTCTTTTTTTCCCTCTTCCCTATTGGGTAAAAAGTAGGAGGGAAGTAGAAGAATATGACTTAAGGCACAAAAACTCTCCTAATTAGTCTTCAGTTATTTATCCTGGGCAATCTAGGTGTAGTCGCTGAGAAGGCCAACTCAACACTCTAACAAGTTATCCAGAAGCAAGACCTGAAAAGTAAGAAAAATTTCTTGCCTTTGTCCCTTTAACTTTAAATGCCTTTTTAAAGCCCAATATACTTTGAGACTTATTTTAATATAAATATTCTAATTATATCTCATATTATATCATCAGTTGAGAGTTTCTTTCTCTGTACCTATTCTAGGTGGGAGTCAAGTTAATAATATACACTTAGGATATTTTTTAAGTTATGGCCCCAATCTAAGATGACTCTTTCTATAGGTTGGTGCATCAAAGAGAGCCCTTAAGAAGACGCAAAAGGCCAAAATAATTCTTTCATTTGACCCCATTCAATTTTAAAATGTCATTAAAAGTCATTATTTAGCTACTTAATTTGATTTGCTTTGAAATGTATGTTATGTCAAATTATTCTTTGTAGGTACTTATGATACCTTAAGAGACTTTGTTATATGACTAATTCATTTTGATCTTCAAACCTATTATATTTTTAAGTGTTATAATTATAAGGTTTTTCAAATGTATTAAAGTTTTCAAGTGTTATAATTATCTTCCTAAGAAGATAGGTTTGACTACAATTAGCATTTACTTTGGTGACTGATTGAAAAGCATGTGTTGAATTATTTCTTGAAGATGAGAAGAATCAAGTTTTGCAGGTTTTTTCCTGTATAATAATGATGATAATAATAACAATACTAATTCACATTTCTTCAGTATCTTAAGGCTTACAAAATGCCTTTTTTCATAACAATTCCAGAAATGAGGAGTGTAAAGATAACATGTTGTTGATAAGGAACTTGAAAGGTGGATTTATCTATTTGTTATAGTTGTTCAGTTCTTTCAGTGATGATGCCTCACTTCACACTTTCTTTTTACCCATTAGGAAAGAGGAGGGAAAAAGGTTTAAGGAAATTAAATCCCTTCTGGGTAAATTTTAGGTTATATTTTAGCCAAAGTGAAAAGTAGGGAAAGGAATAATTACTAATACTATGGTCAAAAGTCCCATAGACTTGCAATTAGAAGGCACAATAGCACATTAGTACTGTCCATGGGGTTTTCTTAGCAAAAACACTGGAATAGTTTATCATTTTCTTTTCTAGTGGATGCACTTTGTCTGAAAATCAAAGATTACATGACTTGTCCAGAGTCACACAACTAGGAAGTATCTGAGACTGAATTTGAACTCATATCTTTCTGACTCCAAGTCCAGTTCCTCTTACCTAAGGCTCCAAAGCTCAAAAATCATGATTTCAAGTGAGATCTTCCAGATCCAGGTCCAATGATTCTTTTCAGATTATATTATGCCTCATTTATAGCTGTTTTAATTCTTTATAAAACACGAATAAAGAGAGGGAGCCAGCCTCACCTAAGTTCAAATGATATTTCTGACAAATCTTGGCTATAACATAATGTCCATAATGTCCAAGGCCATATTTCAGAACAGGTTTCAAACTAGGCCCTTAGAGGGAGTTTCTTCTGAGAGTTTCTTATATCAGTTCAATCACAAATCTGATCTCTATCTTATGACAAGAAAAACCCATTTTTGTCATGTACAGAATGTTATTCAATGCATCCTTTTAAAAGGTAGCTTTTGATATTGCAGTCATTTCATATCATTTGTTTTAACTTGTTTTAATGTGAATTATTTTTCACCAGATGATGTCCTCAGCAGTGAGTATACCTAACTGCAGAGGTCTACTCAGCTACCAATTGTATAAAACAATAATTATCTGAACAATTTTGGTGAAAATAAATTATTCATTCTCTTCTTTTGATGGGTATGTGTATGTGTGTGGTTAGTCTGTGTCTATCTGAATCGATTTAAATAACCCTAAATAAAATGTCTGGCAATCTTAATAATTACATTTTACAAAAAATCATTGGTAAACACCAAAGTAAGATTTTTATTCCCACCGGGTTTCAGTTTTCTAGCATATCATCATGGCAAGGAAGTAGCCTGGGTCCTTGAAAACTGCATCAGAGGAATCAATATTCTAGCAGGTCTTAAAAACCTTTGCATATGGGCCTCGTAATAAATTGCAGTGTGAAGGTTGGCCTCCTTATTAACAAATAGGTTGATCACAAGAGAGTCAGTAACCAAGTGAGCTGCTTCTCATCTGTAGCAACTCAAAATAACATTTACTAAGCTATGAAAGGAGCTGCTTCTCATCTGTAGCAACTCAAAATAATATTTACTAAGACGTGAAAGGACTACAAAATGCTTAGAGTATGCCTACCATTGAGACCACAAATCTTTTGAAACATTCAAGTATGAAGGTTAAACATTTCAAGTATTTTCTTCTGAGATAGAGCAATATGGATTCAAATAAACAGGTGTCATTCAATGAACCAAGGAGGGGAAAGGTTATAGCAGTGAGCTGCCTAAATATTTTAGCCAAAACATCAGCAGAGACTGTAAATTAATTTCTTTCATTGAGCAGTTAGATATCAGTCTCAGTTGGACATACTATACAGTGTTTTCAATATAGTGGTATCCTTTGGTCCTCATCAAGTATGAAGGATAACAATCAATCCACCAACTGAACTGAGTAGTCAAATATGATTATAGTTAGATGCTAGAGCTTTCAGAAATCCAAGGTCTTGGGCACCATACAACTTTTGAATCTCTTAGTCACTATTTAAAATAATAGTGGATTCTGTATTTTTTTAAAGCATAATAACAATGAAGATCCTATTCTTGACTGTGCATATTCTGGTAGTGATGGTGTGCTTCTCGGTAAGTGTTACTTGTTTTGTTTTATGATATAATCTCATGAGGAAAAATTCAAATCTGGATAATTGTTTAAATATTTTTTAAAATTAACTTAAGACATCATTTTTATTTCAAACAAGATGTTGCTTATTGGCTAGAATCAGAGACCTCATAGAATGAGAGAATGAGAAGGGGCCTTAGATATTCAATGCAACAAAAAGAAAGCAAAGAGAAGCCCACATAATTGGAAATTGCATTGGGGTCACATAGGGAACTAGTCACAACAAAAATAGAGAATTTATGTTTCTGCTCTTCATAAACTTTGAAAATTAAGCACTTGTAACCAGAAGATAAAGGCAAAATTGAACTAAGCCCAATCCATTTTTAAATTTAAATTTTTATTTTGTTATTTTTAATTTATATTATAATTTTATTTTTAGATTTATATTTTATATTTGTTTTATTTTAAATTTAAATTTGTATTTTTAAACTCCCTCCTTCTATCAGGACATAGTTGGAAAAGATTCTCGTCCAGACTACAAGTTTTCCCTATCTCATCCCCCTAAAACAATCCAAGGACATGCCTTTTACTTTATCCCCATTTCCACTAAATCCTTCAGAGAAGGAAGATTTGACTGAAGGGCCAAAATTCTAAAATATCCAGCTCTAGTTTAACAGTGGTTCACTTGACTTCAGCCTAGGGGAGTGAATTAGTCTAGATCCCTGTAAATGTCTTTGTCTTTTTTGTCTTTTCTGTCTCTCTCTCTCTCTCTCTCTCTCTCTCTCTCTCTCTCTCTCTCTCTCTCTCTCTCTCTCTCTCTCTCTCTCTCTCTCCATGGGATTCTCTCCCTTTCCTCTCCACTTTCCTTTTTTTTCTCTCTACCTCTCTCCTCTCTTCCTCTCTCTTTCGCCTTCCTCCTTTCTCTTCTCCTTCCTATCCTGTGCTCTTCTCTTTTCTTCTGTCTTTTCCCTTTCTTTCCTTTCCCTTCCCTTTCCTTCCTTTCCTTTGCCTTCACTTCCCTTTCTTTCTTCTCTTTTCTTTTCCTTTCCTTCTCTTCCTTTCATTTCCTTTCTCACCCTTCCCTTCCTTTCTTTTCCTTTCCTTCCTTTCTCTTCTTTTTTCTTCTCTTTTCTCTTCAAGTCTGTCTATCTCATATCTGTCTCTCTCATCTGTCTCCTCTTCTTCCTCTTGTTCTTGCTCTTTCTCTTCCTCTTGTCTGTCTCTCTGTCTGTCATTTTCCCTCTCTTTTCCTCCTTTCCCTTTCTCTTTGTCTCTTATCTGTTTCTGTTCCATCTCATTTACTGTCTATGCGTTTCTCTTTATCTCTCCATCTCTTCTCTCCTCTTCTCTTCCTTTCTCTCGTCTATCTCTCTGTCACTCTCTTCCTCTCTTCTATCTCTTGCTGTTTCTCTTTTTCTCTGTTTTTCTCTCTGTTCTTTTTTCCCTTCTCTGTTTCTCCCCCCCTCTTTCTTCCTCCCTCTTCTTTTCTCAGAGTGTATAAGTAAAGTTTATTAATAAAAATCATTATTGTAGCATCTTGTCCCACATATAGCTTATGGAACTCCCAGTTAAGGAGTAATCCTAGTACTTTCAATAGAGACAGACCACTTATCTGAATAAATTCTTTTTATTTTCTATTTTCCAAATAGTTCTTCATTTTCTCAAAGTAGTTTAGATCAAGCCTAGACTTATATGGAACAAAATTTAGAAATAAAAAAATGTTTAAAGAAATGATGAACAGATCATATAGCAAGCCCTGGAGAAAGCTGGATAGAGGATAGGTATAAGTAAAATCTTTTACTGAATGTCCTGAGTTTCTAAAGTAGTCACAACTTATAGTTCTAGTCCAAGTTCTTTGTTTCATTGACTAGAAGCTTGGCCACTGTAGTCGACCTATTATTCTTAACTTCACCCCATTCCCAAAATTCATACTGTAAAACACCTGCAAGGAACCAGTTCTGCTATCATTCTCTCACTATGGGATGTTCTCCTTTTTCTATTCTGCTCTTTCTGCTCCATGTTTCTGTCACAAAACACCTCAAAATCTATGTTCATCAAAGTTCTTCAGGGCTACAGGCCACATGAGAGAACCAGTCTCTTCCAGGGTTGAGCAGGAATGCTTCCCCTCTGGGACTACAATTTCCAGGATTCCATTTTTGGATGTCCTTTGTTTGAGACTAAACCAGTCTGAAATTTAGTTTTAGAGTAATGGAAAATATCTTTTGGACATTATATGATAAAGGCATAATGAAACTTTTTTAAATCCTCATTTCATTAAATGAGCAGAAACTTTCTATAGAAATGAACATTCTCTTTGCATTTGTTTTATTGTTTCTTTCTAGGCATCACATCCGACTACTGACTTGGAGTGGAAAAAATGGCCTGTAAGTTCTTACTTTTTTCTGAGAATGTCACAAATTTTGTGAAAAGTACCCAAAAAAAACCCACAAAAATTTTCATTTCAAACATAAAATCTTACATCCCAGAAGTAAGTAACTGAGCTTCCAAAAACAAATACTGGTGAATGGAAGTCACCTAATTTTATTCTTAAAGTCCAACTGAAAGGACCCATATCAATATTTATTCCTTTTCATTCTTAATTATCAGTAAAGAGTATGGGCCACTTGGGAAGCACAACATCAGGATTGTGATTCTCCCTCACTAGAGAACTCCTAGTGAGAAAGCTCTCTCCACCAGTGAAATTGGCACTTGCTCTATAATTAATAAGTTTGTCTAGAATTTTAAGAAGTTAATTGACGTGCTCAGAATCGCACAGTCAGAAGTAGCCAAAAATGGGGTTTGAACCCAAGTTTTGCCAACTCCAAAGCCAACTCCCTACGTAATATACTAAGCTGATTCTAATGAAAGAAGCTTAAGAATACTAATAATTATTTGACTTGCATATCTCTCTTTTTTTGCATTTGCATTAACTTATATGATTTAATTCATTTTTTTTCTGTGCAAGAGGAAAGAGTACTGAACAAATTTCTAATTCCACTTATAATTAGTTTCCTTGTCTTTGGGTGTTAAAGCATACATAAATAAATACAGGAAGTTCAAAACTTCACATGTCATTCAGATAGACTGAAAAAATAGTTATAATGTCCCAGAACTCCTCGAGTTCATTATTCCATGCATCCGCCTCTGTTTGGCTTCTAAGTAATGTTATCCGGAAGTGATCCAGGATGATTCAATATCTGTATAGAATATGGGTATGCAAGCAAGACAAATGAATGCATTGTTTTAGAATGTCAAGGTCTCCTATGAAGTTTCTCAATGTACTATTTGAAATAACAAACATAATTACATAGGCAAGGAGGTAAAACCACAAGGATAAAATCATCTAAACATCAACGATAATTCATTTAATCTGTTTTTTTCCTCCAAGGCAAAATATAACAACATGTGGTTTCAAACTTTGCCAAGTTAAGATGTTTCCAAAATCCAGTGTATGGACTGAAAATGATCTTCTAATTATTTTCTTTCTTTTTCTTTTTGTAGTGTGAAAAACAAAATGAAAGACAGTCTGAACTAACACAACAACCACTCAGACGGTTCCCTGTCCAATTTGTTTACACCCCATATACACATCAACCATATATGCCAGTCCCTTATCCATTAAAAGCATATGTACATCATTCATATTTTTCCAGACTTGCCTGGCAGAAACCATATTCTTCCTATGTACCATTACTGCATAGCATCTATACTTGGCCTGTGGTTTCTAGAAACCCCCACTCTACAATCACTTTTACTCCCCCTGAATATACTCAGCCTCCAACAACATCAAGTCCTACCAATAACCCCACAACCCCCATTCAGACAACAACCACTCCCATTACTAACACCATGACCACTACAACCATCCCAACTGCTTCCTCCACATTTGTGACTACAGAATACAGCACAACTACTACAATTCCAACCACCCCAACCCCTGCACAGGAAGCATAAGGAAGAAGATTTCTATGAAGCAAGGTAAAAACAAAGGGTAGATGATGGATACATAGATAGATATGTAGAAAAATAGATACATAGATACATTGATACATAGATAAATACATAGATAGATGTGGATAGATAAATGATGTTTATTATCTAATAAAGACAGATTGTTAGAGATAATATTGTCTAGAGTATCTGTTAATACTATGTGCCCAGTACTATGCTAAGCATTTTACAAATTTATTTCATTTATTCCATAGGCAATAGAAATATACATAATAGAAGTCATAATCTCACTCTTTAAACACTAGAACTCAAATACCAGGGTTGTTTTGTCTTCTCCATCATATTTTCAAACTCCCTGGGGTGAATGAATAAATTTAATGAGACAATGAAAAACAATTGAAACAAATAGCATATCAGGATCTTAATGATGTGTTCCTATTGCCATTCTGCTCTTCTTTCTCTATGGTACCATACCACAGTGAATCTCTTATATGACTTTAAGAGATGAAATAATATGACTTTATATACATTTATGTATACAAATTTACGTTGTGGGGGTTAGAGGTGTAGTGCCCCCATTAATTGAAAAACCCATGTAAAAAGTTTTAGCTATCCCTATTAACAGAAGTCTGAATAATTATGGTTTTAAAAATAAACTATATTGATATTATGCAACAGTATACATATATTTTCTATATTTCTGAGTTTCTAAACTTTTCCTGTCTCTTCTGCTGGTCTTTGCATGTTATCCACAGCTTCCACAAAACTCCCCCCAAATTTCCATGATTTCTTATGTCAATATATTGAAACCTCAATGGGGAAAGTTGAATGTGGGAGGAATAACTGTATATGTAATTGTTGAGCACTTGAAGCAGAAATTATTTCTTACCTTTCTTTGGATCCCCAGTAATTAGCAAAATGCTAAACATATCAGTGCTTAATAAATGTTTGTTTACTGAGTGGCTTGCAGCAGGTCTTTAATTTTTTTTTCATGTAGTTATATGATTATACTCTTTTTTCTACTAAGAAATTTTTATTTTCATTGACAATTACTTTCCATGCCTTTTGTGGAAGCACAGGAATATAGATAAAGGAAGTTTATAACATTATACTTATAAGATTTCCAGATAACACAAAGAGGAAAGATTGAAATGATAAGATACTTGTACAAAGCTAATAAGATTTAAGAGGAATAAATGTATAGAAAGTCTTATACTTGGAGTTCAAAACACCCCTTCTTCCCAAGAACAAGAAAGGGGAAGCATATCTAGACAGTAGTTTGTCTGAAAAGTTTTAAGTGGTTTTTTTTTAGTAAGGTCCATATTGATCAAGACTGATATGAGACTAAAAGATAGTCTTAGACTATATTAAAATTGTATGGTGTTGAGAGATGACAGTCCCACTGTTCTCTGTCCTGACCAATCCCTACCTGGAGAATCATGTACAATTATGAATCCTAGAGTTTTAAAAGGACATTTGTAATCTAGAGGCTGTCTAGAGAACAAAAAAAACTGTGAGATTTAAAATCCTGCCATATTATTGTTCTTTGGCTTTCCATAAAAATCCTAGTTGAAGAAACTGGAGACATGCAGGTTAGAAAATAGAAGACTTAAAGGGACATAATATTATCTTCAAGGATTTGAAGGACAATTGAGATTAGTGTTGTACTGCTGGGTCCTAGAGTTCAGAACCAGGAGCAGTGGGTGGAAGTACAGAGAAAATTTAAGCTAGAAGTAAAAAAAAAAAAAAAAAAAAAAACCTTCCTGGTAATTAGAACTATCTCAAAGCAGAGTTAACTCTCTCCATAGCTCATGGGCTTCCATCTCAAAATAAAAGTTAGAGGACCACTTATTAAATATATATTTTTATGTAGATATGGGTTGAATTGGGTTTTTTGTTTTGTTTTGTTTTGTTTTGTTTTGGTGAGGGGGTGGGGTGCAGGAAGGAAAAATTGCTCTAGAGTCCCTTCCAACTCTGAGATGCTCCCATTCTCAGCCAGAGGCATTTGGGCATTACTATTTCAGGTGATCAGGACATAATGATTTTTTTAAAAAGTAAATTCAGTATTGCAAGGCTTAAATCTATTTCAAAATTAACAGGGTTTTGTTTGTTTGTTTTGCTGAAGCAATTGGGGTTAAGTGACTTGCCCAAGGTCATACAGTTTTTTGTGTCTTAGGCCAGATTTGAACTCAAGTCTTCCTAATTTCAGGGTTAGCACTCTATCCACTGCACCATCTAGCTGCACCATCATTAACAGTATTCTTTAAGTAGGTTTGAAATAAGGGGAAAATGGATGGAGCCAACAAAATGGTCAAATAACTCAATGTATTATATTTGCCTTTCTAGGTTATTAGTGAAATAGTCATTTTTTCATCCTTATCAATATTGATGCTACTAGCAGTATTATTAACATTTTATTATTTAATAATTATATCATAATAATACTAATAGGTGTATCATTTTCAGTTTGTCCAAGTCCTTTGCATATATCACCTCTTTTAAAGTCCTATAGAAATCTTGATCCTCAAAACTTAAAAAAATGAAAAAATATAAAATACCAAAAGCTCATTAAATTCAAACAAAAAGTAATTAAATACCTCTTATGTACCAGAAATAAAGAATCTGACTTTCCTGGTTCTTCCTCAATATGGTAGATACTGGGAATACAAAGGCAAAAACAAAATGTCCCCTATCCTCAAGTAGCTTATATTCTACTTCTAAAGTTGATTGCCAAGGGCTGATTCCAGGGAGACCAACTATTCAGAAATTATGGAAGACTGGCAACCTTTATTGGTGGATTTTGATTCACATTGACACAATAATCACAGTTTGTTTTTAAGTACAATATAGCCTAGGACTGCTTCCTGTTAAAACTCAAAGGAATATGATGTATCAAGGAACAGAGTATTTGTCTAAACTTTCAGTACTTGGATAGAGCAGATTAGTTATCAAAGGTCACTATTGATCTGTGTTAAATTCTAAACTTTATGAATTTAAATCTCATAAATGCCAAGCACTATAAGTCAAGATACAAAGTTAAGTTTAATATTCTGTGAATTAACTTGTTCTAAGTGTCTAGTCTTTTGCGGAGTTAAGATGAAAAAAAAAGTTAATAATCAAATTAAATTAGGAAATTAATGTTTCATCTGTCATACTTTTTCATAGGTCCTGCTGTAACTAACTGCTGAAATGAAGCCATTCTGAGGCCATGGGGAAGAATCTATTGTTCTGTCTTCAGTGGAAAGTTTGCAAATTTTTCAAATAATTTTCTGTTCCCTCAAGCTTTCCATTTGTGCCATATTTAATTTCTTTGACAATTAACAGAATTAAAACAACTTAAGGACATTTTATTTTCTTTGATTCTTTTCAATACTTAGCTCTCTCTGACATGCCCCAAGGGAACTGTCCTTGACATTATTTTGTTTTTATCAATTACTTGTATAAAGGTACGGGCAATATGTTTATCAATTTTGTGTTTTAATACAAGACTAGAAAAGCAAGTTAGTATAGTGGAAGGCAGAATCACAAAAAGAACTGACTAATCTAAAATGATAGATCAGGAAAGTTTTGGAACTAAAAAAAAAAAAAGCATATAAGTCAAGTTAATAAGTGTTTATTAAATACCTACTATCAGTCAAGAATATATGGAATACCATATACATTTTTTCTGCCAAGAGTCAGTTTGATATTTTTAACATCATACTTGGGCTATACAAAATAATCATCTTATAGAACTCAAGCAGTGGAAGGTTGTCTACCTGGCTTTTAGCTCATTATCACCTGAGGTTGCCTAGCAAACCAAATGATTTTGCAGGCCTTATAAGATCCACAGCCCAAACATTGCCTACCCTTGGCCTAGAGAGAAATTATTTAAATTGTTGTTTTATGAAAGAGGGATTATATTTGTTTTGTTTGACTTCAAGGAAGGCATACAAGTTGGGGAGAAGAAGAGTTTAATTTTTTTTGAGGGGGGGGAGGCTGGGGTTATGTGACTTGCCCAGGGTCACACAGCTAGGAAGTGTTAAGTTCTGAGACCAGATTTGAACTCGGGTCTTCCTGAATTCAAGGCTGGTGCTCTATCCATTGCGCCACCTAGCTGCCCCAGAGTTTAAATTATTAATAATAATTATAATTATGATAGAGACTTGACCTGTGATAGGGGAATTTCCAGATAAGGAAACCTCCCTCTAGAAATGCAGGGTAGCACCTTCCCTGCAATTTATAATCTTAAAGATATAGTGAAAAGACACTTATTGAGCAACAATGCATGCTCACACAAGGTGACTTGCCCAAAGCCAAAGAATCAATCTAAGCCAGGAGCAGTGCTTAAAATCAGATCTTCCTAACTTCAAGGCCAACTCTCTCTAACCACCACACCTGACTGTCTTCAGTCACAATAAAAACAGATCTTCAGAACATTTTCAGATTTGCCAAGTGCTCTACCTATGTCATCTCATTTGATCCTTACCACAACTCTAGGAGGTAGAGGCTAATATCACTCTCACTTCCCTGGCAAGGAAACTGAGGCTAAGAAAAGTTAAGTGACGTACTCATGATCACACAGCTAGAAATTTCATATTGGTTAAGTCATTAAATATTTACATTTATGATGGACTTCTTGTGTGAACTCATTGAAGATCTGAATACCCCAGTTTGACCTGCTGCATTCCTAGAAGACAGGTACTAGCCTGAAAATTTTTAAGAATGCTTTACATCTCTGAATGTTTTACATTTTCAAATGCCTTACATCTCTTCCTACTTAAGCAAAGGAGAAAAATTTCCAGCAATACACAGATTATTGTTCTGGTATTTGAATATTTCAGGAGAAATTGAATGAGCAATCATATAAGCAGAGACATAACTAACATGTGTCAAATGAAGCTTTGCATCTAGTTGCTGATATCCAAGGACAGAAGTTATGGTTCTTTACTGTGGTGTATGTATATATATATATCACTTTATGGTATTTCATTAACTCCTGTATGTGGAACAAATCACCATGCTTCCCTTCTCCCCAATCTGTATGTGAATAGTTATAGAATCAATGTTTACCTAAAGTAACTTCCTTGACTTCCTTCTCCTACAAAACCTGATTGGCCCTGCCTTCCCTAATGTAGTTTCTTGGCTTGGGGCATAAAGGCATGCAGTTAGTGCGTCTCAGAGTTGGCGGGTGCCTAAGACTGTACTGGATACCATATTCCGATGTCTTACTGTCCAGATGCATTTCCAGATAGAGATGAGTGGGGTTAAGTCCTACCATATTCTTGTTATATATTCTTTCTGTATTTGAACAAAATAAACTTCCTTTACTGTACCTTATTTCATGCTAGCATTAAACATGAACTAGGATTAAAGTTGAGCCTACAACAAGAATTGAGATAGATATTTTTCTCTATCAGTATAATCAGACTATCTTGATTAGCACCACCTGTCACCAGTTCCCATCAAATTGTACCTTCTTTTTCTGCCTCCTTCCCCACTAGAACCTCCTTGTCTTTAAATGCCACTTCTTCCACCAAATATTTGGCTTCAGGTGACATAATTACTAGTAACAGATGTGCAAAGGAGGTCCCCCAAAGAAAATAAAACAGCAATAAAGTTTTCCTAAGGATTAGCCATAAGAAGCAAAACAGAATATTTCTACCAACTTGGATATATAACTGAAAAGTGTTCTGTACCCTGTGAAATATAATTTGATTATTTATATATGGTAATATTTATTATGGAACTTCAGTGCAATATGGTGAAATGAATAATATGTGATGACTAAAGAGGAAGACTATTACCAATTATCAACCCCAGGAACAAAAGAATTCAGAAATCAATTCTATATAATAATTAATGATAATTTGGATTATTACAGCAACTGTTTAGAACAAAATTAGAAAAGATCCTGCCAAATTACTTCTATGACACATATCTGACCTAAATACTTAAAACATGGAAACACAAAGCAGATAAAGAAAATAGAGAAGTTCTTAACTTTTCTTATATGTCATGGAACCTTTTAGCAATAAAAGTCTATGAAAATCTCAGATTGTTTTTAAATAATTTTAAAAATGATAAATGTAATTTTTTCCATCCAAGTTCATAGACCCCCATGGACTTCATAGGATCCATGAATGATTTTAGGTTTAGGATCCCTTCTATAGACTACTATCCCTAATGAATGTCAATCAAAATTATTGAGTGCATTATTAGCAGCAAGTCTATTATGTTATTCGGCATTTTCAGTGGTAGCCAACTCTTCATGACTCCATTTGGGGTTTTCTTGACAAAGATACTGTAGTAGTTTGCCATTCCTTCTCTAGCTTATTTTACAGATAAAGAAACCAAGGCAAACAGAATTAAGTAAGTTTCTTAGGGTCATATAGCTACTGCCTGAAGTCAGTCTTGATTCAGGTCTTCCTGACTTCAGACCTGACACTCCATCCACTGCACTACCTAGTTGCCCTCATTTACATTTGTCTTTGTGCTTACTAAATAAAACAATGCCTATTTTCTATCTCTGCACCATCTTGCTCATTGTTTATTTGTGCTTAAATTAATGAATCATATTTAGGTTTGTTCTTTATAGATCTATTGATAATGCTATATCTAGCTAGATTTGCTTTAAATAAAAGATGTGTCTATACTTTAATATAGGCAAATTTAGGCAATTTGTGCTCATTTTCACAGCCTTATTACAACTCCTGCTTTTTTGAATTTTTGGATATGATGCATAGTAAATTGTTTTCTTCTCTTCCTTTTCTATTTCAGACCTTTTTTGGGGATTCATATATCTTGTGTTTATTTCTTCCCTTTTTAATCTCTGTATTTTCTATGGAATTAAAATTTCTAAGGTATCTATTTGAAATCTTTCAAAATTTCCATGTTGGAGGCAGAGTCAAGATGGCAGAATAAAGGCAGGAACATGCCCAATCAGCTGTAGCACTACTGGGCTTCTAGACCTCTTAGCACAAAGATTTGGAAAGTAAGCAGAAAAGATATGTGGTACAGGGTGGGAGCCCAGCACGCAATCCCAGTGCAGGCTGTGTCAGGCTCAGAGACAATCCTGGCCTCAAACCTGGCCCAGCCACAGATGCAGCTGGCCTCAGTGTCAGTGAAGTGGGAACTAAATCACAAGCAGTGCTAGAGGTTTTTGGACCTCTTGGCCAGGGTACAGCAGGGAGGACTTGGAAGATCAATAGAGAGGGTTTCTTGCACCAGGATGGGAGGCAGGCTGTGTCAGTATAGTCCACAACACCAGTAGCCCAAGAGTTAGCAAAGCAGGACTCTGTTGCTTTATTACACTAGATCTAGGGTGGGGACACTCCTAATAGCTCCAGGACAGAAAAGAGGCCTTGCGATTAGGTTCCTAGAAGAATCTCTGAAAATAGCTGCACAAAATCCCTTAAGCTTGAGACAATGTTCCTTCCATCCTGGAAACAGAGACCTATTTTAACAAATAGTTAAAAACCAAGTAATGGCTAGAAAAATGAGAAGATAACAAAAAAGTTTCTGACCACTGAAAGTTATTATGGTGACAAGGAAGATTAAAACACATTCAGAAGATGATAACAAAGTCAAGCTCTTACATCCAAAGCCTGTAAGAAAAGAATTGATCTCAGGTCATGGAAGAGCTCAAAAGGGATTTCAATATTCAAGTAAGATAAACAGAGGAAAAATTAAGAAAAGAATTGAAAGTGGTGCAAAAGAAAATACAAGAAGCTAATGAGGGGAATGCCTTAAAAAACAAAATTGGCCAGTTGGGAAAAGAGGTACAAAAACTCACTGAGGAAAATAATTCCTTAAAAATTTGAATTGAGCAAATGGAAGCTAATGACTTTATGAGAAATCAAGTTAAAATAAAGCAAAACCAAAAAAAAGGGGGAAAAATAGAAAAAAAAAAGTGAAGTATCTCATTGAAAAAACAACTGACCTAGGAAATAGATCCAGGAAAGATAATTTTAAAATTATTGGTCCACCACTGACATGTTGTTGGTGAATACATCCAGTCATTTTGGAGAGCAATCTGGAATTATGCTCAAAGACTTATCAAACTGTGCATACCCTTTGATCCAGCAGTGTTACTACTGGGCTTATATCGTGAAGAGATTTTAAAGAAGGGAAAAGGACCTGTATGTGCAAGAATGTTTGTGGCAGCCCTCTTTGTAGTGGTCAGGAACTAGAAACTGAGTAGATGCTCATCAATTGGAGAATGGCTGAATAAATTGTGGTATATGAATATTATGGAATATTATTATTCTATAAGAAATGACCAGCAGGATAATTTCAGAAAAGCCTGGAGAAACTTACATGAACTGATGCTGAGTGAAGTGAGCAGGACCAGGAGATCATTATATACTTCAACAATTCTATATGATGATCAAGTCTTATGGACAAGGCCCTCTCCAACAATGAGATGAACCAAATCAGTTCCAATAGAGCAGTAATGAACTGAACCAGCTACACCCAGCAAAAGAACTCTGGGAGTTGACTATGAACCCCTACATAGAATTCCCAATCCCTCTATTTTTGTCTGCCTACATTTTTTATTTCCTTTACAGGCTAATTGTACATTGTTTCAAAGTCTGATTCTTTTGGTACAGCAAAATAACTATTTGGACATGTATACATATATTTTACTTAATATATACTTTAACATATTTAGCATGTATTGGTTTACCTGTCATCTGGGGGAGGGGAGGGACGAAGAGGGGAAAAATTGGAATAAAAGGTTTGGAATTGTCAATGCTGTAAAATTACCCATGCGCATCTGGTAAATAAAAACTATAATTAAAAAAAAAATTATTGGTCCACATGAAAGTCATGATCAAAAAAAGAGACATCATCTTTCAAGAAATTGTAAAGGAAAACTTCCCTATTATTCTAGAAGCAGAAAGTAAAATAGAAATTGAAAGTGATAGGGGGAATCCTGAAACTGTCCTGACTTTGGGGAAAATGTTTGAGAAACTCTCCTTGAACTCTGGAGAAACTCTCCTGGGAGAGGCCTGCCTCAGGGAATCAAGATAAAGTGGTTTCATTCTGTTATCTTGGTGGGACTAGCTACATCCTCTATAAAGTGGAGTCCAGGACCACTGCTACTTAGCTCAAACTTAAGTGGTCTCATTTAGATAGAGATCTAGATTTCTATGGACCTCTATTTGAGCTGAAAATGGGCTCAAGACCACTCCCAGTAAATGCTCTTGTTTAACTGGAAATCTAGGCCTAGCAGCAGTAATCTCCTTCAATTGAAATTTTGGTCTCAAATCTCTTTTAAAAGAGCAATTTTGGGGCTCATTTCTTTGCAGAGGCCCAAAAGCAGGAATCATGCCATGCCAAGGAATCTCTTCTTGGCATAGTTGCCTGTGAGGACCCCCTGCTTGTTGAGAAGACACTCTTTTCTCAGCGTTAACTCCTCTTTATCTCTCTGCCAGGATTTCTCTGCTAGACCTTTACTTCTCTGTCCAGACCTTGCCACTGAGGAAGTCAGCCTCCTGGCAAAAGCTGACTTCTCAGTGCCAATAAATTTCTTTTTGCCAGTCTAACTTTTCAGGTTCATAAATTCTGTTACAAAGGACCAGCACCAATCAGAAGAGGGTTCCCACAACTCTCTGCCCCACGCCAAACATCATCAATAGGATCCACCCAATCACCTCCTGAAAGAGATCCCAAAATGAAAATTCCTAGGAATATTTTAGCCAAATTCCAGAACTCCCAGGAAAAGAAGAAAATATCACAAGCAACCAGAAAGAAACAATTTAAGTATAGTGAAGCCATAGTCAGGATAATATAAGATTTAGCAATTTCTACATTAAAGAACCTGAAAGAGCAATGGAACTAAGATTACAAGTAAGAAATCATCTACCCAGCAAAAGGAAAAGGAAGTAATTCAATGAAATAGAGGATTTTCAAGTATTCCTACATGTGAGGATGATATTTGTAAAGAGAGGGCATATTGGGGGAGGGAGTGTGGTCAGTACCAAAATGCTTTTGAGGAGGGACAGGGTAAAAGAAGAGAGAGAATTAACAGGGGAAAATATAGTTAGCAATAGTAATTGTAAAAAAGAATTTCAAAGAAAGTTTGTCTGATAAGGCCTCATTTCTCAAATATGAGGGAACTGAGACAGATGTATTAAAAAAAAAAAAAAAATAAGAGCCATGCCTCAAGTGATAAATAATTACAGAATATCTCCCTCTCTGGGAGTGTTCTTTATTAGATATCCTCTCACCATTGAACTGAGATTTCCCTTTAATTTCTATTTCAATCCCTCCCTTTATCACCTCAACCATTTTCCTGTAAATTCTTTTCCTGAAAAACTATAGGAATTATTTTCCCCTTCATGTTAATCATTTAATTGATTAAGGGACATCACACATTCCCTCTACTTTTTTCCCTTTTTTGTCTTTTGTGTACTTTTTCCTCCTGCATTTAAGCTCTCTCCTCCCCCCCAAAAAAAAATTCCACTAAACAAATTCACTGTGGATAGGGTATTGTAAGGTTTAATTTCTGATTTCTGACTTGTTTCTTCACATCTTTTCTATTTGAATTCCTCTTTCACCTTTGTCTCTGTGTATGTTTTTAGAAAAAAAATCTTCTAATAGTCCCTCTTATGTTGTTATTTGTTATTTTATGAATAATTTTTATTGTCTATGCCTTCTTATTTTGTTGTATTTATTCATTTTTCTTGTATTCCTGTTGTGTGAGGTGTTTGCAAAGCAGATACTCTGCTTACTTTCTATTTTCCTTGTAGGAATGCTACAAATATTTTTTTTCCTCACTAAAAGCAATCTTTTCTCATTAATAATTGGTTTAGATTTGCATGATATGTCATATTGGGCTACCTTTTGAACTTCTTTGCTCTTCAGAACACAGCATTCCATTACCTCCTCCCGTTTTCAATGGGTACAGAATAGTCTTGTTTTATTTTAATTTCCTTCTCTTTATATTCATATTTATACTTCTTTCTCCTGGTTGCTTGTATAATTTGTGGGTGACACCTTTTCTGAACATGGTTTCTAATATTTATAAAACAAGGAAATCAGAAGGGGAGTGCCTCTGTGTTGACCTTATTTTTGTTGGAGAAACACAGTTCATGACAAATGCTATCCACCTCCAAATGAGAACTGCTAAACTCTAAATAGAAATTGAAGTGTAATTTTTAGTTTTCTTCATTTTTTTCTGATTTTTGACAACATAGCTAATGTGGAAACATTTTTACATGATTTCACATGTATAAATCATAACATGTTTGTCTTTTCAATGAATGGAGAAGCTAGAGGGAGGGAAAGAATTAGGAACTCAAAATTTTTTTAAAAAAGGAATTTTTAAAAATAATCTACATCTTCTTTTGATATCTAAATGTTTTGCTTCATAACAATCATGTTTTCATCTTTTTTTTAAATAATAGCTTATTTGCAAAATACATGTGTTCCATTTCCCAAATTTTCTCCCTCTCTTCCCCCCTATCTTCCCTAGACAGCAAATAATCCAATATATGTTAAACATGTACAATTCTTCTATACATAGTTCCACATTTGTCATGCTACACACACACAAAAAAAAATCAGATGAAAAAGAAAAAAAAGAGAAAAAACAAAAAACAAACAACAAGAAAAAAGGTGAAAAAAAAAAACTATGTTGTGATCCACATTCAGTCCCCACAGTCCTCTCTCTGGTTAGAGATGGCTTTCTCCATCACAAGACCATTGGAACTGGCCTGAATCATTTCCCTATTGAAAAGAGCCATGTCCATCAGAATTGATCACCATATAATTTGGCTGTTGCTATGTACTATGTTCTCTTGGTTCTACTCACTTCACTTAACATCAATTCATGTAAGTTTCTCCAACCCTTTCTAAAATCATCCTATTGATCATTTCTTATAGAACATAATATAGAACACAACATTCATGTACCATAACTTATTTAGCCATTCCCCAAATGATGGGCATCCACTCAATTTTCAGTTTCTTGCCTTAACAAAAAGGGCTGCTACAAACATTTTTGCATCTGTGGGTTCTTGCCCCTTTTTTATGATCTTTTTGGGATATAGGCCCAGTAGAGGCACTGCTGGATCAAAGGGTATGTACAGTTTGATAGCCCTTTAAGCTTAGTTCCAAATTGCTCTCCAGAATGGTTGGATCAGTTCATAAGTTAATCAACAATGTATTAATATCCCAGTTTTCCCACATTCCCCCCAACATTATCATCTTTTCCTGTCATCTTAGCCAATCTGAGAGGTGTGTAATGGTACCTCAGAGTTATTTTAATTTGCATTTTTCTGATCAATAGTGATTTAGAGCATTTTTTCATATGACTAGAAATGGTTTTAATTTCTTCATCTGAAAATTGTCTGTCATATCCTTTGGCCATTTATCAGTTGGAGAATGGTTTTTATTCTTAATAATTTGAAAACTGAGTAATTCTCTCTATATTTTAGAAGTGAGTCCTTTATCAGAACCTATGGATGTAAGAATTTTTCCTAGTTTTCTGCTTCCCTTCTAATCTTCTCTGCATTAGCTTTATTTGTACAAAACCTTTTTAATTTAATGTAATCAAAATTATTTATTTTATATTCCAAACTGTATTCTAGTTCTTTCTAGGCTATAAATTCCTTCCTCCTCCACAGATTTGAGATATAGACTATCCTTTGTTTTTCTAATTTGCTTATGATGTCTAATTTTTTTATGTCTAAATCATGAATCCATTTTGACCTTATCTTGATATAGGTTGTTAGGTGTTGGTAATGCCCAGTTTCTATCATACTATTTTCCAATTTTCCCAGCAATCTTTGTTAAATAGTGAGTTCTTAGCCAAGAAGCTGGGATCTTTGGGTTTTTCAAACACTAGATTACCATAGTCATCAACTATTGTGTCTTGTGAGCCATTCCACTGATCAACTACTCTATTTCTTAGCCAGTACCAAATGGCTTTGATGACCACTGCTTTATAGTTTTAGGTCTGGTATAAATAAGCCACCTTCATTTGTATTTTTAAAAATTAATTCCCTTCAAATTCTTGATCTTTTGTTCTTCCAGATGAACTTCATTACTAATTTTTCTAGCTCTGTAAAATAATTTCTAGGCAGTTTGATTGGTATGGCACCGAATAAGTAGGTAAATTTAGGTAGAATTGTCATTTTTATTATATTAGCTCAGTCTACCCTTGAGCACTTGATATTCTTCCAGTTGTTTAGATCTGACTTTATTTGTGTAGAAAGTGTTTTGTAATTGTGTTCATATAGTTACTGACTTTGTCTTGGCAAGTAGACTCCCAAATATTTTATATTATCTACAATTATTCTAAATGGAATTTCTCTTTGTGTCTCTTGCTGCTGGATTTTGTTGGTAACATCCAGAAATACAATGATTTATGTGGATTTATTTTGTATCCTGCAACTTTGCTAAAATTGTGAATTTTTTCTAGTAAATTTTTGTTGGATTCTCTAAGTATACCATCATTTCATCTGCAAAGGGTGATAATTTGGTTTCTTTATAAATCTACTTTAATTTCTTTCTTTTACTTCTCTTACTGCTAAAGCTAATATTTCTAATAATATATTGAATAGTAATGGTGATAGTAGGAAACTTTGTTTCACTATTGGTCTTGATCTTATTGGGAATGGTTCTAATTTATCCCCATTACATATAATGCTTGCTGATGGTTTTAAATAGATGCTATTAATTATTTTAATGAAACCTCCATTTATTCCTATATTCTCTAGTGTTTTTAATAAGTATGAGTATTGAATTTTGTCAAATGCTTTTTCTGAATCTATTGATATAATCAAATGATTTCTGTTAGTTTGGTTATTGATTTAGTCAATTATGCTAATAGTTTTCCTAATATTGAACTAAGCCTGCATTCCTAGTATAAATCCTACTTGGTGTATTGTCTGGGTGATAACTTGCTATAATCTCTTTCCTAATAAATTTTTAAAAGATTTTTGCATCAATATTCATTAGGGAAATTGGTCTATAATTTTCTTTCTCTGTTTTGACTCTATCTGGGTTAGGTATCAGCACCATATTTATGTCATAAAAGGAATTTGGTAGGTCCTCCTTTCCCTATTTTTCCAAATAGTTTGCATAGTAATGGAATTACTCTTTAAATTTTTGGTAGAATTCACTTATAAATCCATCTGGCTCTGGAGATTTTTTTTTCTTAAGAAATTCATTAATAGCTTTTTCAGTTTCTTTTTCTAAAATGGGACTTCTTAAGTAATTTATTTCCTCCTCTGTTAATCTGGACAATCTACATTTTTCTAAGTATTCATTCGTTTCACTTATATTAACAGATTTATTGGCAATCAGTTGAACAAAATGGCTCCTAATTATTGCTCTAATTTCCTCTTCATTGGTATAAAGTTCAACCTTTTAATTTTTGATACTAACAACTTGATTTTCTTCTTTCCTTTTTTCCTAATCAAATTAATTAAAGATTTATCTATTTTGTTGATTTTTTTTCTTAAAACCAACTTTCAATTTTATTTATGTCCCTTTTATTTTCAGAAATTCAAATTTGGTATTTAATTGAGGGTTTTTAATTTGTTATTTTATGTATCTTAGAAAGTTTAATCTTGGATATTTTATGTATTCTAGAGTTATTACAAAATGAATTTTTCTTTATATTTTCCCTGTATAGTTTTTGCTAGTAATCCGAAAGAAATCATAAAAGAAAAAAGAACCCACATGTGCAAATTTTGTAGCAGTTCTTTTGTGGTAGCAAAAAATTTGGAAAATTGGTAAATGTTCATCAATTGAGGAATGGCTGAATAAGTTGTGGTATATGAAAGTAATGAGATATTATTGTTCTATTAAAATAATGAGCAAACTGATTTTAGAAAGACCTGGAAAAGATTTACATGAACTTATACTGAGTAAAACAAACAAAACCAGGAATACATGGTACATACTAACAGCAAGACTGTGCAATGGTCAACTATGACTGATTTGATTCTTCTTAGCAGCTCAGTGATCCAAAGCAATCCCAATAAATTTTGGATAGAAAATGCCATCTGCATCCAGAGAGAGAACTGTGGAGACTGCATGTAAATCAACACATGCTATTTTCACTTTTTTTCCTTTTTCTTCTTTTTTTTTTTCCTCTTATGGTTTTCCCTTTTGTTCTGATTTTTCTGTCCTAACATGATTCATAAGGAAATATGTTTTTTAAAATGTATATTGTGTAACCACAAAAAAGAAAAAGAATTTCAAAAAAAGTAAATAAATAGAAATGAAGGACATTTAAAATCGCCATCATATCTCTGAGAAGAGTTAGGTTACATACTTTATATGATCCTCAGAAATCATAATGAGTCATTGCATTGATCAGAGGTCTTGAGTTTTTCAAAGTTGCTTGTTTGTACAATGTTATTGTTATTGTATAAATAATTCTGGCTCAAAGGATATGAACAGACAATTTTCAGATGATGAAATTAAAACTATTTCCACTCATATGAAAGAGTGTTCCAAATCACTATTGATCAGAGAAATGCAAATTAAGACAACTCTGAGATATCATTACATACCTGTCAGATTGGCTAAGATGACAGGAACAAATAACAATGAATGTTGGAGGGGCTGTGGGAAAACTAAGGACACTGATGCATTGTTGGTGGAGTTGTGAAAGAATCCAACCATTCTGGAGAGCAATCTGGAATTATGCCCAAAAAGTTATCAAACTGTGCATACCCTTTGACCCAGCAGTGCTACTACTGGGCTTATATCCCAAGGAAATACTAAAGAAGGGAAAGGGACCTGTATGTGCCAAAATATTTGTGGCAGCCCTTTTTGTAGTGGCTAGAATCTGGAAAATGAACAGATGTCCATCAATTGGAGAATAGTTGGGTAAATTGTATATGAATGTTATGGAACATTATTGTTCTGTAAGAAATGACCAACAGGATGAATACAGAGAGGTTTGGAGAGACATCAACTGATGCTGAGTGAAACGAGCAGAACTAGGTCATTATACACTTCAACAATGATACTGTATGAGGATGTATTCTGATGGAAGTGGATATCTTCAACATAGAGAAGAACTAATCCAATTCCAATTGATCAATAATGGACAGAATCAACTACACTCAGAAAAGGAACACTGGGAAATGAGTGTAAACTGTGAGCATTTTTTGTTTGTTTGTTTTTTTGTTTTTCTTCCCAGATTATTTTTACCTTCCTGCAATTCTTCCTTTGCAACAACAACAACAACAAAATTCGGTTCTGCACATATATATTGTACCTAGGATATACTATAAGATATTTAATATGTATGGGAATGCCCGCCATCTAGGGGAGGGGGTGGAGGGAAGGAGGGGAAAAATTCAGAACAGAAGGGAGTACAAGGGATAATATTGTAAAAAAAAAAAAAAAAAAAAAAATTACCTATGCTTATGTACTGTCAAAAAATGTTATAATTATAAAAATTAATAATAATAATAATTCTGGCTCTGCTCAAGTTACTATGTATCCCTGGTTTCTTCGAAACTGTTGCTATTTCTTACAGCACAGTTAGATGGTGCAATGATTGGAAAGCTAAACCTAGAGTCAAGAAGACTTGAATTCAAATATGACCTCAGACATTTAGTAATTGTGTGACTTTTAACATTTATCTCAGTTTCCTCAAATGTAAAATGGTCTGGAGAAAGAAATAACAAATCAGTATTTTTGCAAAGAAAACTTTAAATGAAGTCATAAAGAATAAAACAATTAAAACATCAGCATAGAAGTTTTTCATCATATTCATATCTCGAGTTTTCAAATTGATTCCTTTCTAAATTGATGGATACTCTTAATTTCTATTTCTTTGCCATTAAAAACAACAATAGCTACAATAAATATTTTTGTTCAAGGGTCATCTCCCTTTTTCTTTGATTTTTTTGAAGATTGTAAACAAATAATAGAATCATTAAGTCAAAAGGGACTCACAGTTTAATGACATTTGGGAACTAGTTCGAAACTGCTCTCTACAATGGCTTGACCATTTATTTCATAACTCTCAAAAAAAATTTTTTGTCAGTGTTTCCAATAAAATAAAATTTAAAACAAACAAACAAACAAATGATTTTATTTGGCCAAAACCAAGAATTGTCAATAACGTTATTCCCTCCTCACTTTTGACTCATAAAGGCTTGCATGATGCTGGGCAGAAATTATTAGAGAGAATCTTAATGAAATCACAGGTCCAGGCCCCATCGTTATATGGGTATGCATATACATGTATTTATAAAAATATACATATATAGATGCCATATAACTATATCTGGATAGATATATGTATATATCTACATGCATATCAACCTAGACATAGCTATATTTAGCCATATCTATTGATCTAAATTATGTGTGTATTGAATAAATATAACATCATATATACAAATACATGTACATAATATACATACATATTTGTTGTTTGGTCATTTTTTTTTCATGTCTGACTCTTCTTGACCCCAGTTGGAATTTTATTGGCAAAGATACTGGAGTGATTTGCCTTTTCCTTTTCCAGCCCATTTCACAGATGATGAAATTGGGGCAAACAGGACTAAGTGATTTGCCCAAAGTCACACACGTATTAAGTGGCTGAGGATAGATTTGAATTCAGGTCTTCTTAGTTTCAGATTAGCATTCTATCCACTCCCCGCTCTCTATACATACATATAAACATGGATATTCTAAATTCTCTGTCTCTCAATTTCCTCATTTATAAAATAAGAGTTGGATTAGATGACTTCTAAGAGTCTTTTCAGTGCTAAATCTAAATTTCTATGATTCAGGAGGTCATATCATCAGATTTTAGGGGTTTGTTGTAGTCTTAAAGTATTCAAAGAACAAAGGGGTTTTGATTTTTGAATTCTTAAAACTTTCTTGAAACTGCAAAGTTATTTTTAGGGGAAGTATAATAAGTTAAAAGATAAATATATTTAAACTGATAGGTATATGGTGTAAGAATGCCAGATCTAATAATAACACATTACCAAAAAAATCCACAAAAACTCTATAAGAACATTTTTTCTTTCTACTTTCTACTTCTTTCTTCCTTCCTTTCTCCCTTCTTCCCTCCCTCTCTTTCTTTCTTTCTCCCCTTAGGAAATAATGGTTTAAAGTCAGAAATTTCAAGGCACCAAAGAGAAACATCTACAAAAGCAGAAGCCTGACCTCCAAAAGATTTCCTTCAAATGGGCTAAGAATTCAGAAGAATCTCAGATGATCTTGGCATTTTAAAGCAAATGGGAAACTGGGAAGGGAAATGAAACCCATTTTGTTACTAATCAAATCAGCATTAAATTTTAGTATGTCATATTTTTGGCTTTCAAGGGACTACATCAATTGTTATGAAAAGATAATATTATGGATTGTTCTGTGACTGGCACAACACATATTTTGATACCAATTATTACATTAAAGCCCTATATGTTAAGAATGGACAATCCACTCCCCTACCCCATCCCCCTGTGCCCTTATGAGGTCATTTGTATTCATCTGTAGTTCTTGAACTAAATTTGTTGGCAAGAGACATCAAGGGCAGGCGGGATGAATGCACATTTTGCATGGAGTTGGGCATGCTTGTTATTGATGTTGGATCAAAAGTATTAACAAATAAACTATATGGGCAAGTGAGTAGATGAATAATGTAAAAATGAAATTATGACAATACATCTGTAATTCAGACTCTTAGAAAGTTGTCTGACCAGGGGAGATTTACTGATGACCATTAGGTTTTGGAAGTAGGATTTGAACTCAGAACTTCTTGAGCAACTTCAAGAATGTACTGCTAGCCTCACAATCTCATTGATCACTCTTGCAATAGTTTAACTTGGACCAATTACATATAAGGAAATATTTTTACCTCAATTTGTAGGTTACTTTGAATGTAATGAGTATAATAAAAGATAACTATTTATCATTTTCTTAATCACATAATTGAAAGGGGAAAATGCTTAGAAAAGACAAACTAACAAAAATCTAGAAACCCTCCTTTCCCATTTTTCTCTTATTCTTATATTTTTTTACTTTCTCCAAGTGATAGAAAATTTGCCCTCACTTATAGGGATGGGAATCATTTTTTTTTGGGGGGGGTCATTTAGTCAGAATGAACTTTTTTCTCCTAAACAAAAAATAAGCTGAGGAATAAGGAATTGAAACATGCAAAAAGTAAAGAATCAAACAGGGTCCCCATAGCATAAGAATATGTGATGATATATAAAATAATCAATGAATATTAGATGTTTAATGGAGTTACTTTTTATTATTTTTGATTATTTTTTATTAAAGCTTTTTATTTACAAAACATCTGCATGGGTAATTTTTCAACACTGACCCTTGCAAAGCCTTCTGTTCCAATTTATCCTCTCCTTTCCCCCACCCCCCTCCCCTAGTTGGCAGGTAATCCAATACATGTTAAATATGTTAAAATGGAATTACTTTTCTTTAGAAAAATATGAAATAAAGAATCCTAGGCATTTTAGAGTTAAACTTTCAAAAACTACCATGAAACTTTTAAGTGGCTATTTCCCTACCCTTTCCAAGAAAAAGATATAATACATCACAATGATCCAAAGAACAAAATATTCAAAGGCCAACTGCCTATTTTGCAGGCAACATCTGTCCTATCTTTGTTTCAGGATTAACCTGGAGCAATTACTTCTTCATGAAACTCTTCCTTTCTTCTCGCCACTAAACAAAAAGTAGGAGTAATCTGGAGCAATTACTTCTTCATGAAACTCTTCCTTTCTTCTCCCACTAGACAAAAAGTAGGAGGGACATATGTCAAACCTGGTTGCTTTATTAACCCAAGACACAAGCAGTCTGCCTCTTCATCTTCCTTGGGAAACAACAAGTAACTATTAACAGGATCAAGAAGTAGCAACATCTGATTTAAGACACAAAGAAAGGACCCCTCTTAAGGTACTGTCTTGGGTGACTTCAAAGGTTTTGGGACATATACTCTTCCATTATCTATCATCTATCATCATTATCATTCGCTTCTTCTATCAAAGTTTGACCTAGGATATAGCTAGTATGTCCATGTCAATATGCTCAGTCAAGGCAAGGGTATTATGCTCAGGTCTGACTTTTAAGAAATATTAAATAATGTATTATTGAGCCCACAATCACTAAATTGGTATTAATTTTTATTATCCCAAAACATAGTCTAAAGATTAATTGTGTGTAATTGTGTGTGTGTGTGTGTGTGTGTGTGTGTGTGTGTGTGTGTACATGGGTTTGGGGAACATGGTTCAAGAATACAATCCTGGCTTTACAAATAATAATGTCAATTATTTATTGAGAGCCAGACATTGTACTGGTGTTATAGGTAGAAAGATCCAAAAAACTGAAATAGTCCCTGTTGTTGAGAAGCTTATATTCTATTTGGGAAAAATACAAATAAGAAAATAAACACAAGGAAAATTTCTTTGGAGAATGTTACTTACTAAGAATGGCATAGTGAGGGAAGAAGGAAGGCTTCATGTAGGAGGTGTCATTTGGACTGCATTTTGAAATAAGGAATTCTAAATGGAGGTGAGGAAAGACAGAATTCTAGGCTCGGGGAACAATCCTGTGCAAATATAAGGATGAGATGTAAATTTAAAAGTGAGAAAGAGCAAGAATGCTAATTTGGATGGATCAGAAAGTATGAGAAAGGGAATAATGTACAGTAATATTGGAAAGCTAGATTGGATGTAGGTGGACAGAGGTGTCTATACTTGATTTTAAAGGCAAGCTGGGATCATTTGAGTTCATTGAGTAGGACCATAGATTCCAAGTTCTTTTTGCCACACACTCCTAGAAGTAAAATAGTTTAAAGCTTGCACTCCAAATAAGTATCTATTTACCTATTTGCAAGTTATTTATAGGAACTACTATATTGTAATTATGTACATTACAAAACATACAAAAAGGATGTTTTAAAGGATGATATAGAGATGAAATATTTTGAAAACATTTTATTTTAATGGAAAAATTATTTCTGCTATCACTAAAATATTAATACTAATGATAGTTTAGTGAGAGACATAATAATATGCTTTATTTTGCTACAGGTGGAGCAGGAGGGAAACTAAATGAGGTTTGTCAATAGAACATTAGATACGAGTTCAAATCCAGACTCAAACTAATTGTGTGAGCATGGGCACTTAACTACTGTTTACCTCAGCTCCTTCATCTGTAAAATTGAAATAAAATAGCATCAATTTCCCAGGTTTACAGAGAGAATTAAATGAAATCATATTTATAAAGGGCTTAGCACAGTGCCTGGCATATAGTAAA